>NW_026067975.1:3298422-3367033 GCF_014885135.2 Alexandromys fortis | reverse complement strand
GCTCTTACATATTGTTCTAACCCATTTCTAATATTCTGTGTAGCCCATGAGCTGGCTTACCAGAGAGGATCTTAACCTGCGTCTGTCTGGAGTGGGAGCATCATGGCGACTCTTCCTCTAACCTTCTTTCTCCCAGAATTCTCTTCTGTATACTCCGCCTACCTAATTTTCTATCCAATAAAATGGGCCAAGGCAGTTTCTTTATTAGTAAGAAATCATTCCCACATCAGGCTTTGTAATTGATCCAAGAGACAGTGAGAACTTCTCTGACCCTCGGGCCTGTGACCCAGCACATCTGATAGTACTGGCTCTGGAAAGTCCCTATAAATGAGTCACCATTCAAAGCCTTGGTATTTCGAAGCAAAATTCTGCCCTTTGTAGACAGCTACCTATGGTTGAAAAGTAATTCAGTCTGTTGCTGGACCTTAGGAGAGACTGACACCTTCCCATGGACCATCAAGGTGGCATGTGACCTGAGCTGCCATGTAACCAGGGTGATTTGTAGCCCGAGACATGAGGCTGAGGAAAGTGGCATATGAAATGACCAGGCAGACATTAAAGGTACATTTTAATTTACGTGATGAACATCTAAAAGTGTACCTTTCCTCTTCCACTATTTTCTTTCTCTTCCCCGCCTGCACTCATAGCCTCACCCATGTAAACAGCTGCCTGGGGCAGGCCTGGCTTGCAGATGGTTTTGCGTGATATGCAGAGCTCAGATGTGGACAACTGCAGTGCTGTGGTCAGTTCCCCATCATCTCGGAGGGAGGGAGGTGCCAGTCATTTCTCACAGTGAGCAGAGCACTTTGTTGTCCCCTTTGTTTGGATGAGAAGTAAGCCAAAGATAAAGATCTCTGCTGTTGTGGGCTATGGCGGAGTTTTGGCCAGATGGCTTGAAGTTTGGAGTAGTGTAATTGGAAAATTGGAGGCAAGAAGTCTGACAAAGAAGAGTGTGCCGAGATGTCTCTGAGTGTGCAAGGAATGACGGTGTTTGTGTTTCATGCTCATTAAATAATAATCATCTCAGCAATAGTAGATTTTAATAAGTTAGCAAAAAATGAAGAGAATGACCCATTGTGTGGGTGCCGGTGAGTCTCTTTGTCCAGCCACTGGTCTACCCAATGGCCTCATAAACAAGGTTCACTGTGGCAGGCATGGGGGTATGCGTGAGCCTAGCAATAGGACTTTCCTTCCCCAAAGCCAGCCTGACCACAGCCACTGCTGAGTGCCAGTCTACCTCTAGCAGAGACCAACACTGAGTCCCCAGCATGGCTTGGTTTACCTGGGCAATTGGGCAGGTACCTAGTGGCAAAATGATTCCACTGGGCCACTCCCATTGTGGAAAGATAGCCCTTTACCTTTTCTGGAATGCATATTTTGGTACTAATTTGACTTTCCTGACACAGTACTTCTCCCTCGCACAGAAAGGAAAACAAATGCCCTCATAAACCTAAATTCTTTTGGTCTAGAGGTCTAAGAAAAGATGGATTCTTCCACCCACCCAGAGACCACAATATCCTGCTTGTGTAGGCCACTCTAGTCCTCGGAAACCTGGAGCATAGACAAAGAGGGGTGTTGCTGTGAAACTGTGGTCTGAAGCTGCCTTCCCAGAAGGAAGTGAACTGCTACTGCATTGTAGAGCGAAAGAGTCCAGAACACCGACAGTTCCATAGGCTATGCCTGATGCTAACCATACCCTGTAAGTCTAGTCAATGGGAAACTACAGGAATTCAAATAGGAAAAATCTGTTCATGTCCCAAATTCATCAGGAGAGAAATGTCAAGTTGCTCTGGGGACTTAAGAACCATAACTAGCCACGGTTCTTCCTGAGACAAAAGGAATGTGGAGAGCTCAGAAGACAGCTATAAATACCAGCTACAACATGGTGAGCTACTGAAGTCAGGGCTCAATGGCCATGACTCTTTCTTACTTTCTTATATTTTGTAATATCATAGACACTTAAAGCTAATACTTTTGTTTTCTTTCTCCCACAGTACTATCATTCAGTATAAGATAGGTTAATGGTAGCTAACTTTATGTCACAGTACTAAGTGACAAGAAGTCAATGAAAAAGAAGAAAAACTGCTACAAGGACTTTCATTCTCTTCTGAGGAAAGGGTCAACATGGTTTCTGCTGTAAGCAAGACAACAGCAACATTGGAAGGAATTGGGACATTGTTATTGTCTTTATGTTGAGACTAAATGATTGAAGGAGGGACGGATGACAGGGATGGATGTTCATGGTCACCTCTATGTGCTGGTTTGGCTCTGTTGTGGTCCTCACTATTCAATCAAGTACTAATCTAGTTATTGCTAAGAAAGTGTACTCCATAGATGGTTGATGTCCATAAACAGTTGACTTTAATTAAATAAGATTGTTCCAGATCATCTGGGTGACCCTAATTCCATCCATTGAAGGCCTCAGGAATAGAATTGAAGTTTGTGGAGAGGAAAAGTTTTACCTGGGGGACAGTGGTGCCCATACCCACCCAAAGGTTCTAGCACCCTAGTGATAGCTTGTTCTCCTGACCTTATGCTTGCTTAAGAGAACCTCATAGTCAAACAACGTATCACTACCTTCCCCTTCTACCCTTCAGACTAGATTCAGGAAGACATCGGCAATAAGAATATCAACAAAATTTAATGAGGCGCATAGACATCTGAAGGAATCAGATGTTTCCAAAGGGACCACTTCAGGCATCTCTTTCTATTAAAAAACACTCTTAGTGTTGATCTGGTCAATCTCCCCAGCCTTCTCTGGCTGCAGTGTAATTCGGGGAGAGCTGATGTTCATGAAGCTGGTCCTGAAGCAAACCCTTAAAGCACCGGAGACCAGCAAAGAAGCCTTCAAGTGCATCCATTAACCATGTCAGCGCAGTTCTTAGGCTAGGTATGCGGGGTTTTTTGAGGTATAACAAGCTTAGCTATTTAACATAGAAGGTTCCATATGCTTCGTAAATATTTTCCACCAACCTGTCATTCACTGTGTTCAACAAACAATTAGTAAACCCTTTTAATAGACTACTGATAATCACGGTCAGGCACTGCCAACGTGAGAGCCTTCAACGGGATAAACATGACTGGGGAGAAGGAGAAAGCGTAGTGGCCAGAAAGTTCGCTGGTTTGGAAGCATGACCTCTTGCTTCATCACCTCGTCACCCTAACTTCTTAAATGTAGCAATGACTGGGGAAGAAAGGGGATCTCCTCCAGCCCACGGTAGAGAAGCTAACTACAATACTATAGTGGCCAGCTTCTGTACATGCCAGGATCCGCCTCCCCTCCTCTCCTCACTGGGGAGCGGCTCGGCATGGACTTAATGCCAAGATCAGACCCAAGTGCTCCCGCCTCCTAATGAGGCCCAAAGCAATACAAACTCATACTGGCCTCTCACTTATCCCACGCCTGGTCTAAGGGAACTCTCAGTTAGTGGAAACCACCAAATAACCCTTCTTTTTTTAAAAAATATTTATTTATTTATTATGTATACAATGTTCTGTCTGCGTGTATGCCTACAGGTCAGAAGAGGGCACCAGACCTCATTACAGATGGTTGTGAGCCACCATGTGGTTGCTGGGAATTGAACTCAGGACCTTTGGAAGATGAGGCAATGCTCTTAACCACTGAGTCATCTCTCCAGCCCCAAATAACCCTTCTTGAAAGCACGTTTTCCACACACATCTAGCAGATGGCAAGCGTGACAACATGTCGATTAAGCAGAATTAAACCGAATTAAATTTTGGCTCCCTTGTACCTGGCACTATCTCCTGAGTAAAGAAAAGGAAAATGCCAGCAGGACGGAAAGGAGAAAAACATGGATGAGGCTTTGTGTTAGCCTTGCTTTTCTACACATGCAACCTCATTTCATCCCTCGGACCCTGGAAACACCGTCTTAAGATCCTTGGCTTATGTACACGGTCCAAGGAGACAAGGGTCTAAATTGCATGGGTGACTAATGGAAGAAGCAAATTTTGAACCCAGAGTAATATAGCTCCATGGGCCTTGCCCTGCTATGCCAGGCTGCTGGGGAAAATAGTATGGTATAACATGGAGAACACTTCAAGCACTAGCATTGGATGGAACATTGGCTAGATACAGCCCAGCAGGATGGGTTGTATGGTACTCATACCAGATACAAGGTACCAGAGTAGAGGACAGTGCCAAAGGGTGAGCTAGAAGACCCCAGGGCCTAAATTAATCGAACCTTTTTTGGTACATTAAGTGGCCGAGACCTTCATGAGTCCAGCAGCAGAGAGGAAATACTCTCCTGTCTAACTTAGAAATCAGCAAACTAGCTTTGGTGAAGGCAAGGACCCAGGCCAGGGTTTTAGGATGCTGGCTTCTCTACCTTCTCTTCTCCCCTTCAGCTTGACCTCATTCTCAATAGGACCAAGGCATGGCAAGATGTCCGCCAGCACTCCTGGGCTTTGGTCATTTTTTTTCCCTTGGTGTTTCAAGAAAGAGTTTCTCTGTAGCTTTGGAGCATATCCTGGTGTAGGACCCTGCTCCTACAAAGTCAGCTAGGGTTCCTGGGTAAGAGATCCTTGAGGCCAAAGAAAAGTCAGACGAAAGAAACAGAAGACAGAATAGAATTGGGAGGTCTGTCTGGTCATGCTGAAGCAGCCAAACAGCTCAGAGTTTATTTCAGAACTTGCTTATATCTAAAAGCAGAACAAAGCAGAGCACAGATGGTTGGTTAGTATCTAACCACAGGACCATCCTGTCCTTGACTGAGCAGCCTCCTCTCTCTTCAACATGTGCTTGCTGCTTGGAAGCAGCCTTATTTTCTTAGCACACTGGCAAACTCAGAAGTCTCTCACGGCCCTCAAGGTTATAGGAAAAAGCAGAGCAGGCAAGTTTGAGCTCAAATGACTCCTTTAAGTCAGAAATGACTCCAGATGGAAACTGAGTCACACGTGGGCTCCCACATCCTGGAAATAGCTCTTGTAGACCCAGCTGACCTAGAATTCACAGAGATCTGCCTGCCTCGGCCTCCTGAGTGCTGGGATTAAATACATGAGCCATCGCCACCTAATTGGCTTTGATCATTCTTATGGCCTGAAATTACTAAACCCTAAGGGTAGCTTTTTCCTAATTACACTAGTAAAATCCTAAGGATGCTGTGATTGGCCATCTTGTGCCTTACACTCACTTCTGGGCAGTCACTGGGTCAGATAGCCTATGGATGCATGCCCATCTTACAGAATCTCACACACAAGTATTTAGGGGACCAACTCCTGTCAGAAACAAAAACGAAGTTTTGTTGTGGGATATTTGTACACTGTGTGAAGATGTATTGTTGTGATTTGGTGAAATAAAAAGCTGAATAGCCAACAACTAGGCAGGAGAGACTAACTGGAACTCAGGCAGAGAGAGAATTCTGGTAGGCAGAAAGGTGGAGTCACCAGCCAGATGCAGAGGAAGCAGAATGGGCAGTGTGGAGATGAAGTAATGAACCTGGGGGGGGTAGATTTAAAATATGAGTTAATTTAAGTTCTAAGAGCTAGTTAAGAACAAGCCTAAGATAAAGCCAAGCTTTCTAGTTAATAAGTCTCCATGTCATTATTTGCAAGCTGGTGGTCTTGACGAGAAAGGACTACTACCTTGTGTTGTAGCTCCCTAAAGTAACCTGCATAGCCGGCAGGAGACTGTGGGGATAATAATTAATAAACACAAAGCATTTCTGCCAGATGGCCTTGGATCTTAACCCTATGAGAAATCAGGTGTCACATAAAGATAGTCACACGGAGAGGTGTATGTGACTTGGAAATGTGACTGCTTGCCGATGTCCAGCACAACTCTTCACCATAGGAGGGAGCCATCTTGGAAGGGATGCTCCTTCAAATGATGACCGTGGCAGGTGACCTTTGACTACAACCAGTGAAGCTGTTCCCCAATTCCTGATCCACGGAGACTGTAGAAAAGTAGATAGGTACTACTGTTTTACGTCACTGGCTTCAAAGCTGCCTTGTTATGCAGTAGTCACAATGTAAAGCTCCTGGAGATACAGAAAGAGCTCTGGAGCCATGCATCCCTTAAAGCACTGCTTGCAGGAAAAGCAAACCCTTGGCTTAACGATAAAGATTGCGTCTCCCTATCTCAGCACATGTGTATTCGATTTCCCCACCTTCCGAACCTGAATTCATGTATAGAAGGCAGTGGCAGCACCCAAGTGACAGTAGTCACACACCCTAACCAGAGTCACACAGGGTTCAACCGGGGTTGAAAATAGGGACAATATGGGTTTACTGAACTAACTGCTAGTTGCTGTAAGGGAACAGTAAGAAGAAAATTGCTGCAGACTTCTAGAGGGTTCTGATCTGGGTATAGCGCTGAAGTGAAGTGGCATTCTTTCTGTAACCCAGAGGAGCATCAGGCTTAGGTAGAGCCATAACAGGAAAGCATCATGGTCCTGGATCACCATTGGGCCTGCACACTGGACCAACCAGGAGAGCTTCCAAAACTATCAATACAGGGTTCCCACCTCTGGAGCCTCAGAATCAACCCAGACTGGGGCCAAAATCCAGGAGTATTTTTCAAAGCTCTCCAGGTGTGCAAACAACATTGATAACCAGGTGTTGCAGGTTATTTAATCACACTGTGAAACCCAAGACTGTGTTAATAAAATCAACCTTGGAGCCAGGGAGCAGGGCCAGCAACTAGTTGATAGGAATTAGCCATAGAGAGCATTGAAGATAGAGAGACACACATGAAGCAGGAGGGGCGGACTTGGAGTTTCAAGGGATTTATTTGTTTGGAATGGCTGGAGAGACCCTGGCCGAAAGGAAAGGTTAACCAGTTGCTTCTCGGTCTCTTTGAGCTAGCAGGTTTTCACTTCAACATCTGACTCCCGAGTCTCTATTGGTAAATAGAACAATAAAGACTAGTTAAAAAAAAAAAAAAAACAGCAACCAGGAGCTCATAGGAATCTCCAGAAGGGAGAGGCATTCACCATTTGCAGAAAAAGCTTCAGGGACTTTCTAGAGCAACTGGGAGTCAGCATGAGAAAGATTTCAAAACCAGACAGAGTAGCTCAGGAGAGGAGAAGAACCTGAGCAAGAACAACAGCAGAGATGTGGTCATGTGACCTGGGGCTATGGGCAGCATCCTGGTAAAAAGCCACCACAGGTTGGTGAGGACGCTGCTGAAGTTCCCATCCTAATTCCAGGCCTCAGCTGTTAACTCCAATTCACAAACCCTGTGAATCATCAACTTCTAAATCCCTGGCATGCAACACATTTGGGATATCATTTTAGGGAGCCACAGCTGCTGCCTGGACAAAAGAAGACAGAAAAATAACTGCTCCCTTTGAGGCCCCGTGACGGAGCAACAGCGTCATGCAACATACCACTTCAAATTGTCTCCTTTCATTAATACCAGATAGAAGGCTGAAAACGGCATCTGAATTTGGTTCAGCTCTGCCTCTGTCTACCGTGGATGTATGTCTTCTAAGTGTGTTCACTCCCCACTCACATCTTCAGTGAGAACTGTCCCCCCTCTCACCCCACAGTTCACACCATTCAAAAGCAGAGAAATTATTATCGGTCTGACAGGATTTGCCCATTCTAAGTGTTTATTTCCTTCCCTCAAAGGCCTGTTGTTGCTCTTTCTGAAGTGAACATGCAAGCCATTCTCCTGGCATCATATTTAAAAGGGGCATTTGGAAGAGGGCTTCTTAAATTTTAGTACACACTTGGATACACTAAGGATCTTATTAAAATCAGGCAGGAAGTCTCGATAGGACCTGAGTGTCTGTTTTCGTAGAGGGCTCCCCGATGACACTTCCCAGTTCATCAGCCTTGGGACTTCTATGTCTATAGGCAATCTGGAAGTTTCAGGGCTCAAGCAGCCAGAACATCTTTACCAATTTAACCACATTACCCATTTAAAATGTGTTGATGGAGATTTTCACAGAAATTCTTATATTTTTTTAAGTATGTACACATATGACAAAGGTGAATTTGTGGTTCGCACCAGCTAACCCTGTAGTTAATATAGGGCAAAGTTGGTTCTAATATATTTCACCTTGTTTGGGTGTCAATGTTTATACTGAATATGAATCTCTTCCAGACTAATGTGGTTTGATAAACCAAATGTGGATATACAAATACCCATTTTAGTTGTTAGTAATTATATTATCAGAATTCATAAAGCTTTATCAATCACTGAACTGTAATTTGTTAGGACATAAAAGCAGACATGGAAGTAACAATGAAAGCATCAAAAATCCAACATGGCATCCATAGATGATATGGGATTCCCCCTGTATGCTGTGAATATCATTGGTTAATAAAGGATTGTCTTACGCCTGTGCAGGGCAGAACAGAGGTAGGCAGGGAAAACTAAACTGAATGCTGGGAGAAAGAAGGCTGAGTCAGTGAGATGCCATGGAGCCATCAGAAGGGAAAGACACAAACTGCCAGCTGGAATCTTGATGGTAGGCCACAACCCTTGTGGTAAAATATAAAATAATGGAAATGGGAGAATTCTAGATGTAAGAGCTAGCTAGTAATACACTTAAGCTACTGGCCAAGCAGTATTGCAAATAATATAGTTTCTATGTGACTATTTCGGGAGTCTGAGTGGCTGGGAAACGAACAAGCGGCTTCCAACTACACAAAGAGGTTGCAAAGGGGACTCCATAATTAGCATTGGTCCTGATTCAAGAGGCCGGGCATGTGATTCTGCAGAGCTGACATGCGCACAGAGAAACCTTCAGGAGAAGACTCTGAGATGCTCTTAGCAGTTCACCCCTCACTTCGGCAGGGCTCACTCGGTAGGAGGCTTGCTAGAGGTGAACAGGAAATTGAAATATTCAAAACAGAGACTGGACCCTTGAATGCTTCCAAAACAAGTCAAAAATACTTTCTAGTACAAGAATCCACAAGTTTCATCCCAATTAAGTAGACTCCTAAGCCACAGGAATGTCATTCAAAGTTCAAAGCAAGAATATCTAGCAGCAAAAATGGGTCAAGCTATAGTTTCACCCAAGTATTTCTTAAATCAGTTTAATTAAAAAGAATAAAATCACCAGAAGTGGTAGCATGTATCACCAAACGCAGCTCTGAGAGATGGAGGCAAAAAGATCATGAGTAAGTTTAAGGTCAGCTTAAGCCACACAGCAAGATCCTATCTTGAAAAGCCAGAAGAAGATGAGAGAAGAAGAGGGGAGGTTGGAGAGAAGGAGGAAGAGGGGAAGGAGGGAGAAGAGAAGAATAGACTCTAGGACACAGTTTTCAAGGCAAAAACCCTTTCTGATCACTCAGGCTTGCTAGTTAGTACTTCACTTTTCAGTGGTTCCAAGTTCTGCTTAGGCTCAATTGTGGTCAACTTGACTAAATCTGGAATCATCTGGGAGACAGTATCTGGGCGGGCCCTGGGGGTTATCTTAATTATGGTGGGAAGACTTCCACCCCAGCCTGCTGTATGGCCTAGGTTGGAATCCCGGACTCTACAGAGTAGAAGAAAGCAAATTGAACACAAGCATCCTCCTTCTCTACTCCCAGACAGCAGATGCAATAGAACCAGCTACCTCAAGCTCCTCCCACAGAATGTCCCAGTATGATGGGCTTTACCCTTGAGAACCAAGCCGAAATAAACCCTTTCTCTGTCAGGCTGCTTTTGACAGGTTTTTTGTTTGTTTGTTTCATCTTGTTTTTGTTTTTTTTTTTTTCAGTCCCAGCAAGAGGAAAGCAGCTAAGACTGACAGTATCATCTATGTGTGCAGAATACAAATGGGCTCTTAGCTGAGGTGAGAGATGGGATGAAACCGAAAGGCATCTTCCAGTCTGCGGAACCCTTGCTGCAGCAAAGACTTTACGCTTTGAAAATGCTTATTCTATGCCTGACGGAACAGACAAGAGAAGAAGTGTTAGGGTCATACAGACAAATTCCCGCTAGGGCGACCAGGAGGGTCTTAGCTAGGAAAATAAGCATTTCTACCCTCACATTGCTTGAACGGAGAGAATCGTGATGGTCACAATACACTTTCTGTTCTCCATTCAGTGATTATCTAATGAGAGCCTGCAATATATCTGGCATTGTCCTTACCCGTGGAAGCCTTGCACTAAAGCAGGAGGCAGATGTTGCTAGATGATATATTACCAAGCCACAAAGCCCCACAGGCTGTAAGAGCAGGGGAAAGTGGGTTGAGAAATGACTTGGAAGTTAGAACTTACAGATTATGGCCTCTGTGAGGAGATGGCATTTGAGACTTGAGAAGGATGCTGAATTGAGTGAAATACATCCGTAAGGAGAGGTGTCCAGGCTTGTCTGGAACTTTCCAGAACAGCAAGGAAGCAAACAAAGCAAGGAGAACCATAGAATACAGGTCAGGGAGGGAGGAATCAGGGTAGAGCAGTTGCAGCAGACTGTCCCAAAGACTGGTTTCATTCTCAGTGAAATACAAACCAAACACAGGGGCTGTCAGCAAATGCAAACCTAACTTCTAAAGGAATCACTCTGGCACTTCGTGAAAATAAACTTGAGGCAAATAATAAAGAATATTTGTCTGACATTGCTTCATGACAATTTTGAAAGCTTAGCCACATGAACAGTGAGGGTTTCTTGAGATAAGACATCCTGTGGTATTTGGAGGTCGGCTAACGACTGAGTCCTTCTGAGCCAGTGTCACTGGGCTCCCCAACTCCCTTTCCATCCTCCAACAGAGCCATCTAGCTAGCTAGACAGGGCGTTTGCTCGCTCGCTCTCTCTCTCTCTCTCTCTCTCTCTCTCTCTCTCTCTCTCTCTCTCTCTCCTTCCTTTCCTCCCTCTCTTTTTTTCTAAATTAGTTCATACAAATGTGTTTTAATCTCACTCTCCCCCTCCTCCAGTTTCTCCCAGATCTCACACACACCCATTTTTTGTTATTTTCTTTTTAAATGCCCATCAAGTCCACTTTATATTGCTCATATATACTTGAATATGTGATCTCCCACTGGGCTGTGATCAGTCTACCAAAGGCTGCATAAACTCTTAAAGGAAGCCAGCCCTCCTTCTCCCAGCAGCTGGAAACTGCCGGCGCTCCTCCTCATCGAGGGGTAGGACTTTGTGCCCTCACACATATGTGTGCACACACACTCTGTGCCTGGATTTGTGGACTTTGTGCCCTCACACATATGTGTGCACACACACTCTGTGCCTGGATTTGTGGACTTTGTGCCTTCACACATATGTGCGCGCTCACACTCTGTGTCTGGATTTGTGGACCTGGAATTTCCTTTTCGTAGCAACCATTGGCTGTTTAGCTAACCTTTTATGTGTGATCTTGATCTAACATGAATGTTACACATTTAATATAAACTGCAGTCCTTACAGTTTCGTTGGTTTGGTTTGGTTTTTAGCATGCCTTGTAGAGCATGTGCGGTGGCTATTTTGTGCTTTCTCTTCCAAGGATTCTACATGTATGGCATGGTGGGGCTCACTAGGGTTTGATTTTAGAGGAAAGAGGGTTTTTTTTCCCTCCACGGCAGTGACTAGTAACTGCCAGCAGAAGCCACTTCATAACTCCTCGTTCCAACTTTGTTCCTCACGCTACATATCACAGCAATGTGTTCAGTTCCTGAACAGCTTGACTCTGTCTCTACAAACTGAAATACCATACTTCCAATGTTGAGGATAAGGCATCGGGATTAAAAAAAAATGCTTGTAGTTCCCATATCTGGAAGTGGCAATTTTCTAAGATAGTTTTTTTTTTCTCTTCTGAGGGAAAGAAACACATGGTTTATTAATGGCCGTACTTGAAAGCCACATCTAAATATTATGACACTTAGAAGAAACTTACAAATATAGCCAAATAGTAAATAAGGAATCCATTTACCATTGGCTTCTCTGCTAGTATATCTAAATCTCCACAGCATCACTCACCCCTTTCTGGGCTCGTGGATATAGAGAGGAAAACACTGAAATTTGGGTTCACCTTCTACCCCGATAGCCTGAACTGCCTGACCAATCCTTTTATTACCAATGACTTATAATTATGAGTTAAGCCTCTTAAGTTCAGGAAAGATATTAAAGAGAGAAAACAGCAAGCTCTATAGAGATGCTCGCCCGTAGCCCACACTCCCATTGCTCATCTGTGGTTGCCCCACCATAGACCTTAGACTACAGATTGTCCTGGGACAGAATAGGACTAAATTATTATGATTTGCTGTTTGAGCTATGGGAAATATTGCCGAATCTTTTCTCCATGAAAATGGCACTAGGATGCCACATGCCCACTGGGTAGCTCATGAATTGCTCTCATTTTGAGAAACAGGCCAAGAAGTGACAAACAAACCCAGCCCATTCTCTTGCCTACCACAAATCAGGGCTTACTGAGTGCCGCTGACAGAGAGCCTGGGATAAAATATATAAGACAATTCATTTGAAGGGTAAATCCTCCTAATAATTTTCAGTCTGCAATAGCCGGTTGTGCCAACAAGCCAAGTGAGTTCTCAGACTGATGGGCCAAGTGCAGCCATAAAGACAGTGACCTATCCCCATTCGAAAGAGGCAAGACTCGCAAGTCCGTCTGGCCCCGGATGAAAATGACCTCTAGCTATCACACCACCACAATGACAGCTTCTCCCTCTGACACCCACTGGACATGTGGAAATGGGACAATTACCAGCTCATTCTCTCCAGACAGCACTTCACAAGCATTTACAGGCGCCCTAACCTCAAAAGAGCTTGCTTGCTCCGAGGGGCAAGCTTCTCTCCCGCCTATGCAATTAGCCCATATATATCTCCCACTCTGAGTTGATCTGCTGAAGGACAGCACAGCAGGTCAAGTTCAAGTGCTGAAGGCAGATAGCACAGATGAGTGAGATTGCAGGGAACCCTCAGTGGGGGAGCATGCTGGGCCTGAAGGCCTCTGAACAGATGTGGATGCTGTGGGAGGCAGGATAATATTTTGGCCATGTGGCTTGTGATAAAGAATTGATAAAGACTGTTGTTCACAGTCTGAGCCAGGTGAAGAAGAAAAGTGTGCAGAGAACAAGACCAGACACTCTCATTAACGCACAGTCCCTGAAGGATAGGGGAGGACTTTTATTTCGACACAGCTTTCATTCAACACGATCACAAGAAAGAAGTTACCACTAACAAACTGAAATGGCAATTGGTTAAAAGGGAAGAAACGTGGGGGCTAAACCAACCAAAGCTGTTAGCCCAGCCCCAGGAAGACAGAGATGCTGAGCTGGGTATCGTCACCTGGGAAGTTAGTCCCTGCTCTGTTGCTGTGAAGAGACACCATGACCAAGACAACTCTTAGAAAAGACAGCATTTAATTCGGAGCTTGCTTACAGTGTTAGAAGGTTGGCCCATGATCATCATGTCAGGAAGCAGACAGGAATGGCGCTGAAGCAGCAGCTGAGAACTTTACACCCTGAGCCAAAGGCAGCAGGCAAGGAGAAAGAGACACTGGCCCTGGAATGGACTTTTGAAGCCTCAAAGCCCACCTCCAGTGATGCACCTCCTCCAGCAAGACCACAGTTCCTAATCCTGCTCGAACAGTTCTGCTAAATAGGGACCAAGCATTCAAACGTAAAAGCCTTTGGGGGCTGTTCTCCTTCAGACTCCACAGTGTTCAAATTCTTTCTTGGAGGGTCTTTTTTTTTTCACCTAAATTGACAAAGGAGATAGAGATTTGCATTCTTTATGAACCAGGTCTCCTGCCTCTGTTTGCTTCTGACACTTCTGGTCTAATTTCTACTCAAAATACCTTCCCCTTTCAGGATTGTGAGAAGAAACGTAAAAGCATGTTTTGCCTGTCCCTCCTCTGTGTGGTATTGTGTGTGTGCTGTGAAGACAGCAGGTATTTCTGCTCAGAGCTAAGACTGTCACCACACATGGAGAAAACATGGCAATAACGGTGGCACCCAGAGCCACACTCAGAAGCACATCTGCCCGGCAAAATACCACCAGTAAAGCCATCAAGACATGTGAATTAAGCCATCTGAAAATAACCCAAAAGATGCAGATGTGTGGCTGAAGGGATTGGGAACACTCAAAACTCCAATCAAGGGGACCAGAGCGTCATTTCTAAGAAACAAATTCAACTGCAATTGTAATTTGAGATAAATAAATCCTAATCAATTGCATTGTATCCAGTTTAAGAATGGATTTTAGAATGCGAGGAAGAGGGCACAAAGAGAGAAGCCACAGAGCTTGGAGTGACAGCGCCGTCCCAGCACAGGTCTGAAGGGAGAGTTCTCAGGTCAGGAATCAGCAAGGTAACCCCAGCCTGCCACAGGGCAAGACTGGCACATTGGTCTCCTCAGGGCTGCTGCAGAGGAGGAGCAACCCAGCTGCTGTGATCTCAGCTCACAACCCTGAGGTGCCCAGAGCAGCCCCAACCCCCATAAATCCCATATACTGATCTCCACTAAACATTTCCGTTCTACAAGAACAAGAACAAAAGCCGACAGGAGTAATGGCTGAGTAGCTATCTAATTCAAGAAAAAGACTTGCCGTGCAGAATGAGGACCTGAATTTCATCCTGAAACTCATGTTTTAAACAAAAAGTGGGATCACATCTCTGTAACTCAAGTACTAAGAAAGAGGAAGTAAGCAGGAGGACCCCTAAGGTTTACTGGCCAACTAGCTAGCCTAGTCTAATCAGTGAGCTAGCTCCAGGCTAACGAGAGGCTGTGTCTCAAAAGCCAAGATAGATGGTACCTGGTACTTGAAGAGTGACATCAGGTTGACCTTTGAACTCCACACACATACACTCACACATGCGAACATACACTCATATGTACAGATGCTATACCGACATAAATATAAATCAATAAATTAGCAAGAGCCTTCTTTGGAAAACAGCTGTTCTTCCTTAACTAAATGCCTATAGACTCTCTGATATACTGCTCCTTCCCCTTGAGATGATATCATAGCTCAAAGCAACCTTATGAGGATAATTTTTCTTTCCCTGCTACAGGAAAAAGGCTTCCCAAATAGCAACATAAATACCGTCCGCCAGCCTTACATGTGCCTGACGACAGCTGTGTAAACTCCAGCATCATCATCAGACTCTTATGACATTAACTGGTCCTAGTCACACGTGAGTCAAGTCCCCCTCCCTCCCATCTGGCTAAGGTCAGGTCCCTAGCGAATTTACCACCCTCAAGGCTCTCTGGGACCGATCCGCTGGCCTTCCACCTTCCCACAACAACACTGAAATCTGAGTGAAAGGTTTAACTTTGACTTTATCAACCAAGGGAAACTCTTCTATTACCGCAAAAACCCAACTAATGGACAAGTGGACAGATTTAACCATTGCCTGTGGTTGTTGGGCACAGACTCCAGTGACAGCCGCAGAAAGAGGGCCTTGGAAGTCAAGGGCAGGCTCTTTGAAAGTTTGCCCAGACCAAAAATTATTCTTTTCTCGTCTACAACTGGATTCAGGAAGTCCGTCCACATAGCAGAGGAAGTGAGCTGCACACCATTGCAAGCATGTGATCAACGTGCTTCGTGGTAGAAGGGGGTCACTGGAAGAAAAGGCCTTGAGGCAACCCAAGCCTTGATCTGGAGCACGTCTTGGTTTCTCACTCCTATTGTGAATAATAGCATCAACTTTAGTTGCTTCAAACATGCAATTTATTAGCAGATAGCACTAGAAACCAGAGCTTGGACTTAGGGCAGGGCTGGTTCCATTGTGGGGTTCTGAGGGTAGCTGCTGTGTCTTGGCCCTTTCTGCTTCTAGAAGGTACCAGAATCTGTGCCTTGTGACTCTTCCTTGGATCAGTCAATGTCTTAACTCCAATTCTCGTCTACCTAGTTGCTACTTGTTTAAGAGTCTTAGATTACAATGGGTCCACCTGATAGCCTAACACATTCCCACTCTCATCCCCCTACACATCTACAGAAGACCTCCCCATGGAGGAGGGACTAGGAAGTGAGCATTGTTGAGAGTGCCATAATTTTGGGATAAAAACAAGAGTGATCGTGTTACTGAATGTTCATAAGACTGATTCTGAGGTACTGCACCATCAAGCAGAGACTTGAACTTGTCTGAAATGGGCTGGCCTGATTCACTACGAGGCACAGGTTACCAGAGGACATAATGTGGGCTGAGGACTATCCCAGGTAGTACCCGGAACTAGGCAATACCCAGGGACTATCCCAGGCAGTGCAATATAAGAAGGAAATACTGATAGAACCCAGAAAACACCCTGATCCTGGCCAGGTCCACATTTTGTGAGCTAGTATTGAAGGATCTGAAGGTATGCTCACTACGCTTAGTATCTTTATCTTGATACTACCTGTATCTTTATTTTGTAATATGTAGAGTGGGTGAGAGTTATATTTTACTCTGTGTACTTAATTATCCCCTTTTCTTGTCTTTATAAAGCTTAGGGCAGATAATTACTTTAAATCTTATTATGCAAATAACCTGAGCCGAGGTCCTAACTTGGGAGGTCACTATGCCAGGTGTGAGGTGGGGAGCTCAGAGTGCGCATCCTGTGTGATAGCACTCCTCTGGGAGACCCCCTTCCATGCCAGGCATGCAGACCCAGGTCCCTATTAGCCCAGTTGTCTCCCCCAGATCCTTGTAACAAGTATAGAAATTAGGAACTGTGTACTATCAAGCTTGACTTCCAATCTAGGTCTATCTACATCTTCCTAAACACCTGGAAATACAAATGGTAGCCCCCAATGTTACAAATGTCCAATCACAAGTATGTAAAATGCATTCCAAGACTCTTCAGAGCTTGACTGATCTGAATGCCTAGATTGTATTCCAATCAGTCACCATCCAGTATGGCTGAAGTCCCATCCTCAACGAAGCTTTTTGATCGTATTATCTGTGTGGACATGATAAATTTACATAACTTTTTGAGCCTTGATTTCATTATCTATGAAATATTGATGATGATCTACTCATAAGTTATGATCATAATGGCTAAAATAGAATTATAGAAGCATTGGAGCACCCTATATGATAGATAGCTACTTGTTATGGTTTTCTGACCTATAATATAGGAATAATAATATAGTTAAGGTTTTTGTAAGACTCGAGGCGGGTACCACAGATTGTTCTTAAGACACAATACCAAGCACACAGAAGATAATCATTCCCAAACTCCTTCTTCACCTAAGTTCCCCCAAATCACTCTGGAGAGTTAACTGTAGATGAAAAAGTATTGTCTTCAGAAAACTGCTTTTCAAAAGCAAGCCTTAACCCACCCCTCCTGTCCCTCACCCATCAGCTTCTAGGCATAGAATCATTTTCATATGGACTTTCATATACTGCTACCCAAGACCTGACCCCTAAGAAGATGGAACAGCATGTCTGCGGTGGGTTAGTATACACACATACATACATACATACATACATACATACATACATACATACATACACCGCAGTATTCAGGGAGGCACCTACGAGGGACCTTTCATTACAAGATGGCCAGTAACAGAATTACAGCTTTGCCAAGCTTAAGGAGAAACACAGAATGAAGGCTTTGTTGGCCAGCATCACAGGAAAGTCCAGTCAGTGTGTAAAATAGACGGTATTGTGTCCATCTCTTGTCTTTGCTTTCTCTTGTTCTGTCTCCCTTTCACAAGAAACTGTACTCTGAAGGCAGCTTCTAGACACCAAACAAGAGCTTTTACTTCTCCACAGTTTCAACAAAACCCCTGTACTAGATTTCGCTGGGCCACATTGGGCCCAGTGACCATCCCTATACTAGTCAGTGAACTAAAGGGATAACCCATGCTAACTAGTCAGGCCTGGAAAGCATGTCTCATCCTTGAATCTAAGGTGTGCTTACAGCATGGGGGAGGGCAATAAGAAGAAGCTTCCACCTGAATCCAGGCGCAGGAAGCTGGTGACAAGTAGTTTGCCAACAAGAAATCATGGCACTTGGATTAGAACAAACTGGAGAAGAAACATCTCAGGAGGTCCCCAAGTCAAACCGGCAGGCCCTGGAAGTGTGGGAGGAGACACATCAGCAATGTAGGTTGCAGTTATTGTCTGGCCTGCCTATCGTTAGATAAAGGATCGTATCTCTCATCTGCCAGCAGAGCCGGCCCTAACGTGTCCCTGCTCATTTTCTTTGACTCCACAGAAGACATTATATTATCTCAAGTAGATTAGATGAGGTTACAGCCACGTGACCACACTGCCTGGTCACGGACAAGTGAGGGTGAAGAGATGAATCTAAGCTGAGACAGAAGGGCAATAGGGAGTGGAGGCGGGGAAGACCACCCTTTAGCTTGAGATGCTTCTTTCTCAGACAGTGTCCGTCAGTGCAATTGGGTGACAGAAACAAGAGAAGATTTAAAAAAAAAAACACCAACGTCCATTACTGGCTCATTGTGAGGAGCCCTGACCAAAGCCTGCTGAAGTGAAAATGACTTGTAGTTCCTGGTGCAAGGTGTCACACTTCCTCATCAGTCCGTGGCCCCTAGTAGTTCGGTCACCCCCCACATGACTACTTAGTTGCTTTATTCTGAACTGACTTTACCAAAGGCTTGTGGAAAGACTAACCGAATAATAACTACTAGTCTCTTTCACCCGCCGCTTCTTCATTTTAAGGACCTCTAACAGATTCAAGAGGCTTAATCTCCCCCACTTCAGAGGCTGATTCCATTCCAATTCTACCCGTCCCGTTGCTTCATACGACTCCTACATGATCCCTTTCACCTTGTGCAATTCCTTTGCCACGTGCATCTCGACCTCTCCTCGGAGGAGTTTTATCCTCTGTCTACAGTTCCCAAGGCTAAGCCACCTTTGCTTCAGCATCTGCAGAGGATAATAAATGTTGCTCACGTGAGAAGACATTGCTGACAGGTTTGGCCATGTCTGCAGAACATGCCTTTCAGGATCAAGTGATTTCACACCAAACCAACAACACAGCCAAGAATAATGGCTCTTTATTCTACCCGGCCATTAAAATCATCCAAAGAGATTTTTAGAACAACTCTGCCTCAGCCTTAAACACAAACCTCCAGGGTTGGGGCCTACATCCAAGAATTTTCTTTTGAACGTGCAGCCAAGGTATGAACAACTACACAGAAGCTGCTGGGACTCCTGGGGCATTGGATCAGATTTCCAATTCCTCTTCAGGCTGCCGACACCTGGGGAACGATGCGTGCAGCGGTCTGAGGGAGTACATGTCCCGTTCACCGTCCTTTGTACCCAAGGATGGTGAGCTGATGAATTCCTGAGGCTCCTGAGGTTGGCTTCAAGGGAAGTCAAATCTCTGGTGTTTGTGAGGGGAAAAGAGGAGCATGGTTAGTTGCAAAGGAGGACAATGGCGATAGAGTGTGATGGAAGCAAAGGAGAGAATGAATAAGGACCAGACTGTGCTCAACAGCCACACCTTGAAGTGACCACATGAGCAAGGACTGTTGGCCAAACTTCGGCTCTACCTGCATGCCCTAGAGTCATTCTGTTACCCTCCCTTACCAAGTTCACCCACTCAGAGAGTGTCAAATGCTTCTTGGCACTTAAGAGATCTCTAACAGAAACAATGGGCGTGAGGTAGCCCGGAAACCTATTTGTTGCTCTACAGTAACCAAATGCCCAAACAGCCAGCCAAGGAGGCACATCCTCCCATTGCGTGCTGCCTTTACCTCCCTCTCTGTCATTTTAATTCTGTCATTTAAAGAAATAAAAGACAAAATCCTGAAAATGTTCCCGGCTGGGTAAAGGATGTGTTACAACTCCCCTTGTGTGCCCAAGATAAATGCTCTGGGAAGTACGTCGATCAGAGCTGTTCAAAACTGAAATGTGTTCAGCATAAATTAGAGACCCAGGAGCCTTCGCAGTCTGTTTTAAGGGGGTGGGTAAAGCCCACCAGCTTTCAAACATCACTCTATATCTACAAATATACTTGGCGTTTTCTGTCAAAATTTCTCTTTTGGTATTCAGAACAAGAAGCTAGCAAGAGAAAATGAGGTGCAGGGGGGATATTAGCCATTGCAAAGGCCCTCAGCCACACAAACTGGCCCATAATCGTTGAAGAGTTCCCATGAGGGGACAAGTCAGAGCTAGAATGCATGCGGCGTGGCAGTTGTTCTCCTGCATCCCCTTTTAGTCCTGGAACAAGGCAACCTAAGCCGCTAGGTGACCTCCCCTGTTTCAGAAAGGTAGAACCTAGGAGGCAGGCTGCCTTAGCTGCTCTGAGCCCTGGGAGCTGACCAGAAAAGGCAATGGTATCTTGAGTTTAGAGGACACAATGAACCATGCCATGGTCCATATAAGAGGATAGCAGAGATAGAGCCCAGGCAGTTCATTGCATAAAATCTCCTGGGCAAAAAACAATGTCTGGATATCTTACAGGAAGACCTCTCTCTCAGATTTGTTCCCATAGAGATGATTTCTATCATCTTTTTCCTGATCTTTGTTTCGTCCATTCACCATTTTGGGAAATACACTCCATGTCTATCATCTGCCAGTCTTGCTGCCGAGTGTGACGTAGCCTTCAAGCAACAGCTGTGAATCCCTTTCACCCACGGAGTGTGACCAGAGCTTGGCTTTAGAAAGGTCTAGAATGCAAAGGGAGAGAAGCTTGGCCCATATCTAAGGGTAGAATTGGGAAGGCTTTCTGCAAGTGTCAACTGAGCTGAATATTGAAGAAATTAATAACCCAGGGGGAAAATAGAGCAGGTGCATCCCGGAGGGAAGAACATACAAACTAGAGTCCATCTGACCAGAAAGATCATTCACTGTGGCTGGTGTGTGAGCTCAGAAAGAAAAACCAGGTAGCAAGAGAGCTGGCCAAATCAGAAAGAGCGTTCCAGGCTGTTACAGACTTTATGCTAAGATAACAGGGAACCATTAGAAGCTACCTTAGTTATTTTTCTATTGCTATAACAAAACAACATAGCCGGGTCAACTTACAGAAAGGGGAAAGCATTTATTTGGGGGCTCACAGTTCCGGGATGAGTCATGGTCATCATGGTGGGGAGCATTGCAGCAGGCAAGGCATGGACATGGAACAGTAGCTGAGAGCTCACATCTGATCCACAGGCAGAGAAAGCACTGGGAATCCCATGAATCGTCTGAAACCTCAAAGCCCACCCCCAGTGACAGTCCTTCCCCCAACAAGACCACACCTATCCTCCAAACAGTTCCACCGACTTTGGAGCAAGCCGTTCGCAGTCAAACCAGCACGGCAGCTTCCAGTGAGATGAATAGCTAAGGGGAAACAAATGAAAGATGGGGTGGAAAACAGGAACTGGAAACAGGGCGGATAATTAGGAATACCACGGAGAAACTATGGGGTCTTGAGATGGAAGAGTAGAGTAGACAGTCCAGGAGACTCTTGGTAAATCACTGAACGCTGAGAGACAGAGCGAAAGGGGGCTGCGCTGAGCCAAATTTTCCTACTAAAAGACTGGCGGTGGTGCTAAGAGCGTTGTCTTGGAGGAAACATGTGGCCGGGCAAAGAACAGGGACTTTAGTTTTTGAATTAGCCACAAACTGGCATCCATAGACAGGTGAATTTGAAAGCCTGGATGGGGAAGAGAGGCTCAAGAAGACAAGGAGAGCCCAGAGAGCCAGATGGAGGCAGAAACATTTGTAAACTGATACCCTGGCCAAGGCCAGAAACCTAACTGTAGGACAAGAGAGTGGATGGAGATGGAACCTGAAGGCCGGATAAGAGAGTGGTTGAAGCCCTGTCGATGTCTAGACATGCCAGCGCGGTTACCAGTCACTGGGCGCACAGCAGGTGACACGCAGGCTGGGCTCCGAGTGAGTGACGTCTTCCATGACTGTCCTCATTTCTCAAATGAGCAGATGCACAGGGCTTGAAGAACTGGCCCAAGGCAAAAGCTCAGTCAGCAAAGGAGCCAAGTTTTATCATCCTTTTATCTGACTACAAAGCGCACACTCTTCACTAATATGATCAATAGCAAGGACTGTTTTCACTAAAGAAAACCGTTTCTTGTCTTCTGCTCTATGCCCAGAAAGGATGTGGATTTTAAACGCAAATAATAAAAGAAGAAACTTAATGATTTGGGGGATAAGGAAGCAAAGAACATTAAAGTCACCCCAGAACAGGCACCATTCACAGCCTGCCTGTGTCGGGGGCATCAAGGCACTATGGAGGCCTGACGCCAGGCAGTCCAAAACCTGACAAGCCAGCCAGCTTAGTACATGCCATGTGAAAAAGAGCTGAGCTTCCTGGGTGGTCCAGGGTCTGAGGTGCCTAAACATGAAGGTCAGGTGGAATCTTGTCGAAACCAGCTTGTTTTCCTCAGTAAACTATTCAAAACAGACACAGCCCCTTGTAGTCTTAGACATGACACACAAAGGGTTTCATGACAGCATGCACCCCGTGAAAACCTTTGCCTTGGCAGGGGGTCTGGTTTGAGAGCTGGTTTTATCTCCCACATTCTTCAGTGTTCAGATAAGGGCTTAGTGGGAGGGGTCCTTCTGAGGGGAGCACGCCGATGCTGTCTTCTGCAGCACATACGAAGAGCTGTTCTCCTCCTGGATTCCACATAGCCCACTGGATCCTGTCATCTCAGGAACAGATGTATCTCCCTCCCCAGCCCACTCCATCCCTCCCTCCCCTTCCCTCTCCCTCCATTACCCTCCCCCGACACACAAACATACACACATATATGCATACACACATACACATGGCTTTCCTTCTAGCAGAACCCTATTGCCTGCTGAAGCGTGCACTGAAGCAGAAAACAAATGTAGAGAGTGACAGACAGCACAAGCGTTTGTCCAATTAGCAAGAAGGAAATTATAAGCCCCAATGGTGACCACTCATGTCGAACAACCTGCTCAGCAAAGAACCTTGTTAGATGTCGCTCCGATCTGGGAACTGTTCATACCATCACTGACCGACCTGCATTCCCCAGCATTTTAACAACACGGCCCTGCCCTCATGGTATTAATCCAGGGCATGGAGTCATCAATAATTTTGGTCCAGATGCAAACCCTTCAGGAGTAGCCCCTGCTCTATTTGAGTATCTTTTTAATCTAGATACGCCTTCGAATCAAGGGAAGTGGTAACTATTGTAAGCATTCCCATGGCCTCTGGATGGCAAACTTGCTCATGGCTGTTCATACAGTCATCATTCCGACTGAATTAAATACTTGTTTTCAAGATGGGCGTTGAGGTTCAATGATGTCATAAAGGTTAACAAAATATTGTTCTGCATATTGACATTCAGTGAACTATTCTGTCTATGAAGAGTGCAGCATAGGTCTAGAGAACCGGGGATAAATCTGAGAGTTGCATCATGCTAAGGCAGCCGTCACCTCTAGAGTAAGAGGCAGGAAGAAAGGGAAGGGCAGGTATGTGGTGAGAGCACGCCCACCTAAAGCATGTTGGGACCCTTAAAACTTGAATTTTCCGTTAAATACAATGGAAAGATATGCTGTTGAGTCTTTAAGAAATAGTCACAAAAATAAAATTTAAAAAAATTAAATGACTGTTGTGGCCCAAAGAACAGTGTGCTAGGAGGTGTCGTCATAGCCTAAGGGCTGTTTGTAGAGTGTCGGGATAGAGTGGTGTAAATCGAGATGGAAACAGTGATCTGGACGTGTTGTATTAAGCTGGAATACATCAGGTTTGTGGGTGGGGTATGGAGAATGTGTGAAAATAAGCTAGGAGTGATTCCCTACTTTGGGACTGATTCCCTACACTTGGGAAGGTGAGTCTGGAGCTCAGAGGAATTCACTAGAACGAACTGTGGATTTAGGAGGCAACAACCTATGGCTGCTATTTAACCGCACTGATTTAAAAGTCGCATAAGACAAGATTACATATAGATCTGTGGTGGTGCACACCTGTTATCCTAGCGCTCAGGAACCTGGGGCAGGAGGACCATGAGTTCCTGGCCAGTCTATGTAATGAGGCTTTATCTCAAAATCAAAGAGTATGCACAGAGAAAGGTACACAAGACCAGGTTCTATGGAATGGAGAGCTTCCGTGGGGGCAAGATACCAGCCAGAGGCAGTAATAAACAAGGAAACAAAAAGGGCAGCAAAGAGAAACGGTGTCTCAAAGCACGAGTCATCGGGTGATAGCAAAAATCGTCTAAGACTCAAAGACACTGCTGACAGGATGAAGCTGGTATTGTCCGTTGTCACCATGGCAAGTGCCTCCTCAGTCATGTGGAGAACTAGATGGGGGTTGACTGACCAAGGATATGTAGCCACGAAGAAATGAAGACAGAATTTGTATGCAGTGTTCGCATGTCATTGGCTAGGGAGACACTCAGAAAATACAAGAAGAAAAGAACAGTAACAACGGAAATAAGTAACTAACTTATTTGAGCACCTACTAGGAACCATTAATAATCTCTAATCTCTGTAAGAGCTCAGTTTAGTAGAGAGTATTTACTATATTGCTAAATTTACAGAAATTTGGTGACTATTATAGAGTGTATAAGTTTCGTAAATAAGGTTTCTATGCTGTGTAACAATTTTATCAGCTTGAAAACTACATATTTCTTCTTGCACAGTTTCTGTGGGTCAAGAAGCCAGGAACGTCTGAGTAGGAGCCTCAGGAAAGCTGTAGTCCAAGTTGTCAGAAGTGGGTTCTCATCTGGAAACTCAGCTGTGAGATTATAACTTCTAAACTTCTTCGGACTATCAGTAAACTCTATCGCTTGTGGCTATGAAGCCAACAGAAGTGGTAAGAGAGATAAGGGCAGGGAAAGCTGGATAAAGTAACAGAATGCAGAAGTGGCCTCACTCTTAACACAGGACGTAATGTAACCACAAGAGTGACATATTTTATGGCTCAGAAATAAATCACAGGACTCAACTGCACTGAAGGTAAGAAGGCTATGTAGCTGGGTTCACACCAAAAGGCAAGAACTCTGAGTACCTGTGCATCTGCCCAGCATACACATACACATTTAGTGTCACGGGAATGGTTTTGTTGTAATTCGGACACCCATTCTTCAGTTTGACCATGCCGATTCACAGGTATATCAACAAATCTCTACAAACACAGGAGCCTTCTGAGAAATGTTACCCGCTAGCTATGGAGTCACAGCTACTTCTCCACCACTCAAGATGCCCAAGGTTAGGTCAGCCAACCATCTGATGAAATGTCTGATCTGCGGCTAAAAGGTCAGATCATGGGGCAAGATGAGGTGGCAGGAAGTTAGTCGGTTTGGTGACATTCACAGTGATCCTCAACTTCACGGTTCTGACTTTAAAGGCCTATCACAGGATCAAAGACTCTTAGAGCCAAGAGGAATCTCCAAGGTAAAGTCCTGCCCTTGGATAAGGGAATCAAGCTGTTTCCTACCCAGTGCAAACTGTTGGGGATGGAAGGGCATGAGTGGACAGAACATCTATCCTCAAGTTTATGATCTAACTGGAGGAGCACAGTGGTAAAAATGCAACAAAATATACAACAAACCCATGCTTTTTTAATTCTTTGTCATTGTGCTGTGGCCAAATGCCCAACAGAAAGCAACTTAGAGAAGCAGAGGCTTGTTTGGATCACAGCTGAGAGGCGCATGTGTGTCAAGGACATCATGGCTGCAGGGGCACCACACTACTGATCACGCTGTGTTGACTACAGAGAGCCATAAACACTGGTGTTCCGCTCTTTTTCTCCCTTTTTATTCAGTCCAGGACCCAGGCTCATGGAATGGTGCCACCCACCGTTAAAGTGGGTCTTCCCACCTCCGTAAGCCCCTAGATAATCTCCCATAGGCAAGCCCAGAAGCTAACCTAAGCTAGAAAAATCCCTCACAGACGTGTCAGGAGGCTAACCTAATCTAGATAATCCCTCATGGCCATACCCAAAGGCTTATCTTCTAAGTGATTCTAGAATCTGTCAAGTTTCCCGTCAGCATTAACCACTGCATGCCCTGTAATGAAATTCTATTTAAAACACCCATGTATGGAGCAGCTTCAGGAAGGGCCAGATGTCCTCACCAGAACAGAGGACATGCTGGGTTTTATTGCCCAGTTCAGGGCTCCTTGAGCCTTTAATCCCCACACATCTAGCCAGGAGCTGTTAAAATGCAGTAGCTCCTTGGTCAGGTCTGGATAGAGCCTGAATCCTTGCACTTCTGAAGAGTTCCAGGCCGTCGATGACCCTTATTCTTGGTCCTCTTCTGAGTAAGTCTCGAGGATCTAATGGTGCATGTCTTCAAATGCCAGACCTTTTCTCTCTCCTCCTCCTTAGTCTGTCAGTTTCTCTCTAAACTAGAGACACAGGAGGCCAGTGCCAGGATAAGAAAAGAGACCCTGTGACTTCTGGGTCATTCCTGAGCACATTCCTGGAGAAGGTTAAGATGCCTTTGAGTTGACCTGAAGAATTAATCTGCTGTTTCGTACCTTCAGCTCACTCACAAACCTCCCTGTGTAAGGAACAGTAAATGATTTCACCTATACCCCTGTGAGAACTGAGTAATACAGATCGGTGTGTCTTACTAACCAGGACCTATGGCCAGCCTTGGTGCACATAACATGACTGGACAGGCTGCTGAGGATGAGAACAAAGTAGTAGTCAAGGAAGCCGGCTCCAGAAGAAGAAATAGCAATGAAGAGAGTAAAGCCAAGAATTAACGAAGTGTCCTGACGTCCTTGCGCTTTCAAGATGGCCACCAGACCCATTCTGGATAAGAATAAGTCACGGGCATGTTAAATCCACAGAGGCGTTTACCCATCCAACTGCCTATCCTCTGTGCTGATCCATTGTGAGTCCTCAGAGTACTTTAAAAATGCTGGAGGCCAGGATACAGAGCCACCTCCTCCCAGATATGGAAAAAAAAACTAGTAAGATACAAATTAACATTTATTTATTGCCAACACGTAGCAGCGTTTTAACCCTGCTCACTGTTCTGCTTTGTTTCCCTAAGAATTTTGTTCCATCTGAACTCTATCTGTGGCTTCTGCTCACCTTGCAAAATCTCCTAAGCAAACAGGATGATTGCCAAGAAATCACAGCAAATTGCCAATTAAGTAAGTTTCCCATGGTGAGTTATTTCCAAAGGATCCTACAAAACCCCTTTTCCTAACTTATGGGAGAATATGATTTTAATGTGGGCTTCGGGTGCATACTAACACAAATAGCGTGGTGTGAGATCTGAAAGCTGGTCCTGGCCTCACAATGCAGCAAGCCTTCGTGGAGAACTATGAACTGAAAAGAAGGCTCAAATGACAGCAAGTGCCAGGTGCCAACTGCGCAATCTAATGGTTTACTCAAGACAGTCTGATGATAGCAAGTAAAGGACTCATTCATACTGTAGCCCCCGGAGGTCCTGTGTGTATCGAGTACCTCTACTGGCAAAGCAACCCCGAGAGCAAAATCACAACCATACCTTGAACTATAGCTTGATAAATTCCTCCTACCCCACCCCCTGGAACAGGACTAGGTAGGTCCAACCAAAAGTGGTTGGACTCTCAAAGGCTTAGGGAAAGCCGTTTTCATTACTTCCCAAGGAATGAGGGAGTCTCACTTTGACTAACTGTCATTTTCCATGCCTGCTCCAACAAGGCCACACCTCCTAATCTTTCAAACACGCGAGCCTATGGGTGGTCATTCTCATTCAAATCACCACATTCTGAGGGCAGCCTGGTATACTTTGTGAAGTTCTGTGAACCCGCATGGCTGGTGACAGTGCTGAGCCTCTTTGTCACCAACCAGGATGGTAATTCTCTGGTTCTATGAGAGTAGCCAGATGGCAATCTTGAAGGTTCTAGATGTGCTCTGTCCCTGTCCTCACAGTTTCCTTAAGTATCTCTGTGTCATCTGGCATCTTGAAAGCCACCCACCACTGCCCTTTCTAGCACCATTAGCCTTCAGATGTCCCACCTCCCACTTACTGCAGCACCGCGGCACCTTGAGCTCTGAGCTCAAGCGTTCCCACCCCTTCCAGGATTCTTTCTTCTTCCAGAACCTCAGATCTGTTCAGATCTGCTGTTCCTCCCATCTCCAGGCCAGGCTCAGGTCTGAGGCTCAGTAGATTGGCTTCTCAGTCAGGCTTCTCAATCAGCATCTCTGCCTATCTCCTCCCTGACACCTCTGATTCCCCTCAGTCAGTCTCGAGGAACTCAAGGACAACTACTAACCACCAAAATTTATTTGAAGACTCTCCACAGGCCCTGGTGGGGTGATACCCAATTCCCACACTTATCTCTAGTGACGTGTGTGTGTGTGTGTGTGTGTGTGTGTGTGTGTGTAGGGGTCTTTATGAATGAGTCAAGAACACAGCATGGTTTTTGCTCCGTTTTCTAACACAATAGTTGATATTTTTCTCCTCGGTACCTAAGATGAAATCAGCCTTCCTGTCCTCAAAGAGACAGCTGCAAGACCAGTAAATAGCTGGCCAGAAGCCAGCGCAAATGAAAACAAGTAGGAAAGCCACCCTGTCTGTAGTAATAGCGAATGATCCCAGCTGAAGACAAACATGCAATCACGTGTCACTTAACAGGGTTACATTCTGAGAAACACATCTTTGGTGACCTCCACTTGCACAAACACCACTGCTGTAGCCAACTGCTTGGGGTGGGCCCCTGGTGCCATCAGAGACTTGAATGACATGAGATGTGAGTGACAGTTACCAACATTACACCTCTAAAATGATGACTGAAGTATCGAACGAAAGCGTACAAATCAGTAGCAGATCCTTTAAAGATTCATTTTGTATGTGTGTTTTGCCTGCATGTGTGTCTGTGTACCATGTGTATGCAGTTCCAAAACAGTCCAGAAGAGGTGCACTAGAGCCTTTGGGACTGGAGTTACAGCAATTATTGACCACCATGTGGGTGCTGGAAATCAAGACTGGGTCCTTTTGGAAGAACAGCCAGTGCTATTAACTGCAGAGCCCTCTCTCCAGGCTGCCATAACTGAATTTTATGGGCATTATCATGTTTTGTGGACTGTATGTAATTGTACATGCTACTCCATTAAAGAATTAGCAGTGAGTAGATTTGCCTTTGTGGGTGCAGCACCCAAACACTGCACAGATGGCTCATGTGCGAACACCACTAGGTGATGCGCGCCGTGCAGCTCCATTGTGAGCTTTCCATTGCATTTACTTGTTTATTTATTGTGCGTGTGTGTGTGTGTGTGTGTGTGTGTGCACGTGCATGCGTGAAGGTCAGAGGACAATTTACAGAAGCAGCTTCTCTCCTTCCATCATGTGGGATCAAACAGCTTCAACAACTAAGCTATCTCGTGGTCGTAATCATAATCTTATTGAACTACGTTGTATATATTGACTTTTGTTGTTATTACACCAGTGAGTTTCTGTCTTTCTCCCTCTCTGTCTCTCCTTCCCCCCATCTCTCCCTCCCTCCCTCCCTCCCTTCCCTTTCTCCTTTTCCACTGCCCCCTCCTCCCTTCCCACTAGCTCGCTTTAGCAGACACTCCCCTTGTCTTCACTGGGTTTGAACCCTTCATATCTAAGCTTCCTTTCTGTTGCACTGACTTGAGTGGCCTCATCCTCTGTCCTTCAGTTTTCTCTTCACTATGCTGGGAGGAGTTGGGCCAGGCTGGAGTTAGGAGGAGTTAGGTAGCAGAATTGACCTTCAAAACACAAGGTCTCTCTCCATGGGTCTCATTCTTTTAATTCCTTGGGGTTTAGTCTTGTAAACTATCCTAAATATGAGAAAGCTAATTTTCTTCCAGATGGAGAGCCCGTTGTACTCACAGGTTATTAAATAAACCATTCTTCTGCTACTGAAAAAAACACACAACGCATTTTCATATACAAAATTCTCTATATAGAACTGGATCTATTTGTGAATTGTCCATCTGTGCTCTGATCTATACAGCTATCTTCTGCCTCTACACATGGATTTATGATGGTGAGTTTAGTATCTTAATATTTAGCCAAGCAGCTGCCTCTTTGCTGTGTGGCTTCTTGATATTTTCTGACTGTTCATGAGCCCTGTTTCTTCATATGAAATGCAAGATCCCATAGTTACTGCACCAAGAATTCTGCACTGGAATTCCAGGTATTTCATTAACATTCTAAGGTTGACATGGTTTGTTACAATATTAGCCCTGCCCACCCAGAGTTTGAAGTTTTTCCACTCTGTCAGATGTCAATTTATTCTTTTCCATTTCTTCATATAGGTTCTATACTTTCAAATATTTAAAATTTTGTTAGTATTACAAAAGGAGCATTTTCCTACTTCTGTTTCTAACATGATCTTGTAAAAATATTTAATTTATTCTCTGAGATCATACAATGTATTTTGACCACATTATCTCTTCTCCCCAACTCCTCCCAGATTCATCCCTACCTCCCTACCCACCTGACTTCATGTCTTTCCTGTAGTTAGTTCTCTCTGGAAACATGCCCACAGAAACACCCAGAAATGGCCACAGCATCTCCTCAGGGACTCCAGATCTAGTGACACTGACCATGAGGATGCCAGCGGGTTTCTATGTTGTCCTCATGTTTGTGCTATTTGGGGTGACAATTGATGTTGATGTCAGTGTTACATTGGCTTGATTAGACAAATTTGAGAGATTTTCATAATTTTCTATGATCTTTAATAGTTTTCTGGCATTATTTTTGTTTTAAAGACGACTACTACTTAATCTTAGGCAAAAGGCCAAGAAGCAATTTTTATCTGAACACAACATATTAACTTGTGAAATTATCTGAGTCTGGCCTTTTAGTCTACACAACCTTTTTGATTCTTCCACAATAATTTTTCTATTGAAATTTTCCATCTCTTATTAGGTCATTTTTGGCAAACTATATTTTTCTAGAAGAGTATTGTTTTCTTCCGGATCAAGTCAACAAACAGTGGCCTCCAGGCCAAGCCTGGCCCAACATCTCATGTTCTACAGTTCCTGAGCAAAATCTGATTTATAAATTTTTAAGCGTTTGAATTTGGAAATGGCACTTAAATGCCAGCATAATACCATTCAGTTCACAATGTCTAAAATATTTACTACACATGTTGGCCAACCCATATTCTTCACTTTGAAAACTTGCCAATGAGTTGTATGAGATGTTCCTTTGAGATATTTTACCTTCGCCTTATCTGCTATTTCTTTTCTCTTACCCTGATCTTGTACATCTTGCTCACTCTCCTTCTTACCAGCCCAGGAAGAGTTTACAAAGCCATTCCTAGCTTTTGCAAAAAATCTAGTTTTTATAGTTACTTATACATTCTGCTCTCACTTCTCGCTCTTATCAACCCTAACATTAGTTATTTTATCACCTTTCATAATTATTTTGGACCATTTTGAAAACTAAAACGCTTTCACATAATCGACAACCTAAGGCCTTCTTCTCACTTTGTTTACTTGATATTTCTTAGGAAAATAGTTTCAGATTTATTTGGTCTTACTTCCCTCGAGTATCCACAAAAGGAAAAGATGAACCTGCTCCGGGTGTCTCTAAAATGCCTTCTTCTCTTAGGGAGACCAGCTCTTCAAAGTGGCAGGGTACCCGGCCACAGTGCTGGTCCTCAGTGAAGCAAGACAATGTTTGTTTCTTGGAAGAGTACCACCCTATGCATTCCAAGTTTGTTCCACAGATGTACCCGCTCCTTCTGCAAGTTTCCACACTGCTTCTCTCTGAGTGGAAGTGTCACTTGAGAAATTCAGCCATCAGCCCGCACTCACAGCGCTGCTGAGAGAGTGTTTAGATGGCTAGCTGACTGATGTGCCAAGGGATTTCGACTGTGTCACCAAAAGAACCGTCAAGTTCTTGCATGCATGGGCAATAACAGCGAGGCCATGCCGCTACATGACCGACAAAAATCGAGGACACGTCCCGCTTGCAGAGATGTTAAAATAAAAAGTCAAGTGGGCCTTTAGATTGATGAAATATGGCAATCCTTACTTCCTGTTTATTTCCTGCTACTCAACATTTTTGCTATTTTTTACGGTAGCTGATGTTTGTGTGGCTGCCCTCTTGCACTTCTGAGGACATTTAAAGCTATGAGTTTTTCTATGATGACGACTCCTGCAGCAATGGTTGTTTTCTCATATAAATTATTATTCTTTTCATTGCATTTCAATGGGTTTCAAACTCAGTTTTGTTTCCATTATACCAAGCTTTATCCATTCATTCTTACTTGCCTTCAGCAGCTGTTTCTGGGACTTTCCAGTCTCGGTTTATTATCAGGTTGGGTTCTGCTGTATGATTCACCTTGTAAAGTTCCACCACAAAGAGATAAATAAGATTAGCTCAGTGGTAGAAACTGTTGAGCACAGGCTAAGTCCTGAGCTGGTGTCTGAGCCTAGCACCAAAACCTTTCTTTACAGTGATAAGACATCCGCTGTGGTAACATATGTGCACTAATTTATGGATTTTTGTTGACGTATAGTATGTATAATATTTATTCAAGAAAAATGAGGTAAATAAAAATATAGCAGGCTAAAACTTCAAATCAGCTCAATAATGGCTTCGTTCAGTTGCCTGTCTTACTCTGTTGGTTCTAGTTATGAGAAAGAGGGAAAGTAGGCAAGTTGCAAGTTTAGGTCTCTGATAACATGGAGCCTGAAGAGGAGCCGCAAAGGCCAGCCCACGTCCCTGTGCCATCTCCGTATGCTGGGTCCTCTGATGGGAGTGACTGAAAGCAGCCAGGAAGGGAGCTCACCCTATTCTTTTCCTCCTGTGCCGGAGGTGCATTATATGTAGTTTGTGAATATCCTGTGACTTTGCTACATCTCGATAAATATGGTTTTTCTTCTTTTTAAAGTTTTTGTTTTTTAATGCAGCTGCAAGGTACAGTTATTCAGGGCTGTTTCTCTTTCTCTGATGCCTTTCTCACCCACAGGCATTGATCTACAATAAATACTGATTCCACCTGTAGACCTGCCTGTGGAAACCCTGCTTCACGTTCCTGCTCCAGCTCTTCTGTTCTCGCGGAGGCTGCTTTAAGCAGCGGTTTAATCTACCAGAGCTGTGGATTAACATGCTCACAGAGAGCCCAGCACAGGTCACGCAGAGGTCAGGAAGACTTCCTCCTCCTTGTAGCTACTCACCCTGGAGAGCATGACCTTTAAATGTCGCAGGATCAGAGAAAAAGGAATCTAGAGAGAGACCCATGACTGTGGATAACTGTACTTCTGCCTACGTCTGATGGCCAAAATCCAGGTTCAAGCCCCCACACTAACCGAGGAAGGGTCCTGGGGAAAGCAGCTGTCGTTCTGCCTGACCAGGAACGAGCATCCTCCACTTCTCTCCTAGTATCTTCTCAGCTGCTGGAGCCAGCTCTTAATCCCCTAAAGCGGTACTTACTTCTTAACCACTCGATGCTGATACCTTTTATTTTTTTTAAACATACAGCACTACAGAACTTTAATTGAAGGAGTTTACATTGCCAAAATTGGAAAACAGCATTTTTGTTGACACAGTATTATTAGTGCTGTTTTGTAGTCCTAGTACAGAAGTTAAAAATTGGTATTCCAATGGAAGGCCTTAACAAGGCTCAATAGTTATGTTACTTTTGGAGCTTGCGAAATATTTGCAATACAACCCTATTGACATATAAGAAGATATCCCGAGGCTATGTAGTCTTGTTCACCTATGAGTGAGAGGCCGTGTTAAGAAGTGAGTCTGAGCATCAGACTACAGTAATGTTGCAGATTCCCGGCAACTAATACTAGACTTACTAAAAGCACTCTCGAATTTTTCCTTTCTTCTCTTCTTTTCTTTCTTTCTTTTATTAAATTTATTTATATCCAGACTGCAGTTTCTCCTCCTTCCTCTCCTCCCATCCCCTCCCCCCACTTCCCCTCTGCCCTACTTCAATCCACTCCACCTCTGTTTCTGTTCAGATAGCCCATGGACAGCAACAAAAGATCAAGTTGTAGTGAGACTAAGAACTTCCCCTTGTGTTAATGCTGGGCAAGGCAATTTATTATTAGGAAAAGGTTCCCAAAGACAGCCCCTGCTTCCACTGTTGGGAGTCCCATAAGTAGACTATATTACACAAACTGTCATATATATGTAGAGGGCCTGGGTTGGTCCCATGCAGACGGTTCAGAGTCTGTGAGCGTCTATGAGCCCAGGTTAGTTGTTTCTGTGGGTTTTCTTGTGGTATCCTTGACCCCTCTGTCTTGTATAATCCTTCCTCCCTCTCTTCAGTAGGATTCCCCAAGCTCATCCTAATGTGGGTCTCTGCATCTGTTTCTATCAGTTGCTGGATGAAGGGTCTCTGGTGACAACTGGGGTGTCACCAATCTCTGAGTACAGCAGAATATCGTTAGTCATCACTATGTTACATTTTTTCTTCCAATTGTGTTTGGTTCTATTCTAGGTCCCTGGGCCACCCAGCCTCTGGGTCCTGGCACTCCAGACAGTGTCAGGGGTGGGCTCAGACTTGTGGCATGGGTCTCAGGCTGGGCAGTCATTGGCTGACCACTCCCACAATCTCTGCACCACCCTTACCCTAGCACATCCCATAGGCAGGACAGACTGTAAGTCAGTGGTTCTGGCTGGGTTGTGACCCAATCCCTCCACCGGAAGCCTTGCCTGGTCACAGGAGATGGGCAGTTCAGGCTACCATGTTTACTATTGCTAAGAGTCTTCGCTGTGCTCATCCTTGTAGGATCCTGGGAGTTTCCTTGCACCAGGTTTCTACCAGACCCCGAAATGATGCTGATATCTTAACCCTTGTTCTTTGTGAGGAAACCTATACGTGTGTGTGCATATAGAGAGATGTATAGGTATCTTTATGTTTGTTATAGCTCCCTTCACAGCAGCTAAGACATAGAAACAATCTAAGAGATTTAGTACTTTTCTTATCATTATGACAACATACATGTCAAAAGCAATGTGAGGGAATTTTTCTTTTAGCTCCCAGTTTCATGGTAGGGTAGGCATAGCAACAAGCTTGGAGGCAGGCACATTAGTTCTGGGCTCATGGCTGACATCTAGGCACCTGACAGAAACCAGAGAGGACTTGGTGCTAGAATTAGAACAGGACTGTATCCAATAAGGCTGGCTCCCAGTGACTCACTTTCTCCAGTGGGCGCTACTCCCACGACTTAAAGGTCTATAACCTCCCCCCAGTAGTGGTCAACAGCCACTGGTCAAACACATGAGCCTAGAGGGAACACTTTATCAAAAGGATAACATTCGGTGTCCCTCGGCTGGTAGACAAATAAAGAAAACGTGGTACGTGTACTCAGTGGAACACAATTCACCTAATTTCTTAGAGAGATGCAGCATTGTCGTGTGTAACACCACGGATGGGACTGGGGATGTTGAATAACATAATCTAGACACAAAAGGCAGGCTCCGCATGATCTCAGCCATTTGTATAAAAGGTGGAAAGTCAGCCTCATAGAGGCTCAGAGTAGAATGATGGCTGTCAGAGACTGGGGGACATGGGACAAGGGAGGTGTGGGAAGGTTAATCAGTGGGCACAGAATTACTGTGAGGCAGAATGGGAAGGGCTGATGTGCCAGTGCAAGTGACTGTGGCTGACGATAGCATGCCACATCTTAAAATCCTAGACAAATGCATTCTGAGAGTTTTTACCATAGAGAAAAGACGAATTTTGAGGAGATAGCTATGTTTGTTATTATTTAAACTTGATGCAAAATATTTGCATGTGTTAAAACATGATATGATATCCCACGAGCATGTATAATTTTAAATGGTTATGTATCTGTTTAAAAAGAAACACAGTGATGATTTTTTTAAGAGACAAGGGGAAAAGATTCTAGTGTGTTTTCAGTGATTTTAAAAAGTAGAGAACGGAAAAATGTAGAGTTTTACTTATCCAACCACTTGGTTGGTGTCAGGATCCAGCCTTGACAGGGTTCGCATGTTCCGGGGGAGGGGCGTATGGATAAGAGATTTTTAGGCAGAAGGAGCAGAGATACAGAGACACAGAATAGAATCAGGAGGGCAATTCAGTGAATACTGAATTTACCCATTTTATTTTCCATATGCTTATATACCCCAATGCAAAAAGGTGGGGCTGAAGAAGGCAAAAGACTGCTTTAGCTTGATACAGAGAACAAACAGAACAATTACCTCTTCAAAACCTGAAGCCTCAAGCAACTATAGCCTAAGTTAAACATTCTGTTGTTTAGGCAGGATATGCAGTGACCGCACTTTAGGCCAAGCATCCTGTAAGGTAGCCACTCCCTGTGTTAAACCTCCTGTCACATCCTTCACGGAGCAAGAACAGGCCTGAACTCTCTGACCTTTGGTCAAGGTGGAATAGACCCACTTCTGTGGGCTCCCACAGTTTGCTTATTAAGCTCTAGTTTTTCTTGAACTCTCCCCAACAAGGCCCAGTATTCGCTTGGGTGTCTCATATCCACAGTGTATCATGATATATCAACTCTTCATAGCCATTGGTTCCCCATACACAGATTCAAACAACCTGAGTCAGAAATACTCTGGGAAAAGAGTGTTAAACAGTTCCTGGTGTGACTGTGTAGTTGGGAGTCTTAATGTGCTTTCTCTTACCATAATAAAACACCATGACTGAAAGCAACTTAGGGAAGAAAGGGTTTATTTGGCTTATACATCCCAATCATAGTCCATTATGAAGGGAAGTCAAGCCAGGAGCTCAGTGCAGGAACCTGGAAGCAGAAATTGAATCAGAGGCTGTGAAATTAAAAAGAAAAAGAAAAACCAAAACACTGCTTACTGACTTGCTCCCCATGACCGCCTTCCTAGAGTGACACCATCTACAATCAGCTAGGCCTTCTCATATCACTCATTAAGAAAATGTCCAGCAGACTTACCAACAGGCCAACCTGATGGAAGCATTTCATCAACTGAGGTCTTCTCTTTTCTGATGGCCCAAGCTGTGTCAAGTTGACAAACAGCTAACCAGCACTGGGATGGTTGCTCTGTATTTAGTATGTACAGACTCTTCCTCATTATTATACCCTAATCAGTACCGTATAACGACAATTTACATAGCATTTCCATTGTATTAGACATGCAAAGTGATATAGAATAATAAGAACATGGAAGAATATGCACAGTATGCACAAATACTACAGCATTTTGTGTAAAGGGCTCCACATTCTCTGCTGAGTTCCTCTGCCCTTCCAGACAGTCTTCTTGGTTAGTATCCTAGTTACTTTTCCATGTGATACTTCCCATGACCAAGGCGACTTATAAAAGAATGCATTTAATTTGGTGGTGGTTTCAGAGGGTTCATGATGGCAGAGTGAAGGGAAGGCCGAGATCCCATGGCTTGATACACAACACAAAGCAGAGAAAGAGAAATCCCTTGCGTCTATTGAAACCTCAAAGACTTTCTCTCAGTGACACCCCTCTCCCGACAAAGCCACACTTCTTAATGCCTCCCAAACAGTTCTTCCGACTGGGGATCAAGGATTCAAACCCGAGAAGCCTGTGGGGGGTGTTCTCATTCAAGCCACCACTGTTGGAATCTGGATACCTTCTCCCCAGTTTCCTCATAGTCGCCAGTTCATCAAAAGGAAATTTGTGCCTGCCCCAGTGAACTTGAGGAACGGAAGTCCTTCCTTTGTTGTGACACCGTCTCATGCAGCCCCAAGAGAAGCAAAACGGCAGCAACCTTTTCCCTTTCCACCCTTCAGATGTGACTCAGACACTTGTCTACTGGGACCTGTGTCAAACTCACTGGTGTCTCCACTCAAGACTTTCTCCTAGGCTTGAAAGGAAAGAAAAACATGTTCCAACCTTCCAAACAAAACCGTCTCTGATTCTATTTAGTCATCTCATTACCTCTGTGGCTGAGGGATCTCAGGGCCCCAGAAAGACTGTGAGCATATGATTTGCATATTCCCCATGGTGACTCCAGTCTCCCCTTTCCAACAGATAGTCTTGGGGCCCTGGCCAAAAGGGGCACCAAAGTGGGCATATGTTCTCAGCCTGTTACACTAACCTAATGGAAATAATAGAGGTCTGAACAGATATATCTGGATAAGTCTTCCTACAACTTCCAGAACACCATCACTTATGTCAGCTTGGAGTATCACTTCAAATACGTTTACCACTTTGTTAATGATTTGTGTATGGCCCTAGCTGGAAAAGATGTCTTTTAAAATGTGTCTCAGTCACACTCTTTTCTTCTCCTGATGTTTTTTCCATCTTATGAAGGAAGAGAAAGCCAAAAAACCATTGGTTTCTGTTTCTTGAGTAAGGTGGAGAAAAATCAATTAGCTCCTATCCTTAATAAATAGTGTAATTTTAACTATTGTTAATTATTTCTTTCCCTAAAAAAATGGAGAAGTAGAATGGAGTACTGCATTATGCGAAGATAGATAGATGATAGGTAGGTAGACAGGTAGATAGATAGATAGATAGATAGATAGATAGATAGATAGATAGATAGATAGATATTATAGATAACACAGAGGTAGAAATAGATACAGGTATACATATATAGATATCGGTATATGTAGCTATATAACTAGAGATATTCCTCCCAAACATCTTGGAAAAGGGCATTTGCAGCTTTTGTCACTGTGACTTGACTTTGCAGAAATCTGGTGTTTCCAAATTTGGGATTTCAGATGGGCATCTGTAGAAAATATTCAGACTCCTCTGCACCCCGGAGATGATACTGTAGTAGCCCTTGGGGGTCAGCTACCACCCCTTCCCCTGAGCTCTGGCCCTATGGTCAGCTGAGGAGTCCCTTGGAACAATTCTTCCTGTAACTAAAATGACTTCTCTCATCTAATCTATCTGCCTCTCTCCACTATTGTTCCATCGTGAAAGCGCGTCTTGGGTTTTATGGAAAAAGTCTCTCCTCTTTTAACACAAAATAAACCATCTTTCCCAGAAGCACTTATTCAGCCACAAGGAGGACCCAGCAGGATCTCTCTATCTGGAAGCAAGTTTTGAGAATGACCTCACAGACCTGAAACTCTCTGGAAAATGCAGCTCCTGCCACAGCAGAACAATGGAAGACTTTCCTACTCTTGAACTTGAACCCAAAGCCTTGATTACACTTACTCTTTGGATAAACAACTGCCCTGCATCGAGGGTGCTATAATTGTTTGTTTTCTTTCAATAAGGAAATGCTATTTCTAGAATTACAACAAAGGGTGGTAAAAAGAAGCATGAACACCTCCTCATCCCACCCTTGGGAATTAAATTGAAGAGCTTTGACCCTTCATTTCCCTAACCATCTTAAAATTATTTACATATGGTGTATAAAAGTAGATTCTATCACGGGTAATTTTTATTTAAATGATTTATTTTTGAGAATTTCATCCTTGGGGATTCCTTTTACATCATTCCCATCCCTCCATCACCCCCAACTCCTCCCATGTCTCCCCCACCAGTTCCTTTCACTTGCATGTTCACGCATGTACACACACCCTCACTCACACACACACACACACACACACACACACACAGCCTACTGTGTCCATTTAGTGTTGCTCTTATGTACCTGTGTTTAGGACTGACCACTAGGGACTGGATAACCTATCAAGTAGCTTGTCACTAGAGACCACTCGCTCTCCTCTCCTTGGCATGTCAGCTGGTGTTGTCATTATGTGGATCTTGTCTAGGTAACCATACTGTTGAGATCTCCTAGTGCAGCTTCCCTGCCATGTCTAGAAGACATTATCTTGCAGCAGGTGTCCTGCTCCTCTGACTACTAAAACCCTTCCCTTCCCTCTCCCGTGCTGATCCCTGAGTCTTCGGTATTGCAAGTAATACAGTAATACAGGGCTGTGTTGCAGATGCGTCAGTTGGGGCTGGGGACTCCATGGTCACTCTTTCTCTGCATTTTGACAAGTTATACATCTTTGTGGTGACCTCTATCGGCTTAAAAAAAACAAAACAACTTCTTTGATAAGGCACGAACGCCACACTTATCTGTGGGTATAATAAGCACTTAGAATATAGTTATAAATTATATTAGTTTGGGGAAATGGCAGTAGTAGGTTCTATTTCAAGCTCTATGACCCTTCCATCCATGTGTATTTTGCAGGTTTTGCAGTATAAGACATGAATTCTCACTTATTGATCAGGCCTTAAGTCCTATCAGGTCGCTGTTAACTACCTTCAAGGTAATAATGTCACTATGGCAACATCAGGGATAGCATGCTGAGCCAGTCCCTGCTATGGTTTCCAGGCTTTACAACTAGGTAAAGGATTTCTTTACTCCCTTAACACCTTGCATAGCGTCTTCTAGTACTATGAAAGCTAGTCTTCAAGGAGGAGGTTTGCATGTCAAATCCAGCTCATTTCCTCCAATGCTGCATCTGAAGTGTGTAGTGTCTTCAGCAAGAGGATCTCAAGTCTAGGAGTCAATCAAGGGAAACAGAAATAACCTCTATTGTTTTGGGAGCCTCTTGAATTCCCCTAATCAACAGCTTGGGGTAAGGGACAGTCCCCATATCTGACATGAAGGTTTTGATACAACGTCTATGGTTATTGGGAGGAGCATTATCTCCCCCAATGAAACACAGATATTTTTAAATAATACCATATTGAATACACTACAACTGAATTTTTTTCCTTCTTAGATATTATGCAATAGATATTAGATATCATGCTATAAATTTAGCTCTACGTAACATATATTAATGTGAACAGAACAGAGGTTTCTTTTTACCTGACAACAGCCCTAAGGTAGATGGTCCAAGAATCCTCTGGAATGCTACACCATGAAAGCTGTCCACCTCACATGGCATCACAGTTCATGACCAGATCATAGTCATCTCTCTGGCAAGGAAACTGGAGAACGTTGTCCTCTTTGGTGTGTATGGCGAAAGCCACAGCAAAGGGTGTCCTTATGAGGGCGAGACGGGTGAACACCAAGCTGGTAGGCTTAGCCCTGGACAGACAGAGCTCTGGGTGTGATCTGTTTGCTCTAACTCGTTGCATTTTAGTAACGGTTCACCTTTTTAAGGTGTGGGTCAAGTTTGCTCAAGCATTTTTTATATCTGGAATATGGGCTTATTTCCAGGTTCTCGTTGTTTTCCTTTTGCCACAGCAAGCAAGAATATTGAATTTGAATGATCTTTTTCCAACAAGCCCACTCTATTTTGACTCTCCTTGACTGACAGGTGGAGAGACAAGTACTAAGCCTTTCTTCTTCAATATTAAAGCATCATGAAGCTGACTGAAGAAACGCCTGTGAAGGACCACAGTACCCCTTGCTCCCTCCGTCTTCTGGGTGCTAGCTCCTTTCTCCGTGAAAGGAGCTAATGGCGCTCACAGAAATGGAGCTAGACACAAGCGCTTAACGAAGAGGAGGCTGCCTTTGGGGAACAGCAGTTACTCGGCAGGGTTTTCTCCCGACAACAGGTTGGGAGCGGTGCTCTGGCAGGTATACCCTTTAGGTTCATTGCTCCTTCAAAGCTGAGAGTTTGCTGCTGCACAGTTCCTGGCAAGAAAATGGCTTTGTGTGAAAATGAGAATTCTCAGAATGCCTGTTCATTCTGAGGAAAAAACAATAGACATGGGCAGAGAGGAGGAGGACATGGGGAGGGAAGAAGGGGAGGAGGAGAGGAGAAGGGGCAAACCTATACAGTAACTAGTACATATGGGGAAGGGTCAAGCAAATGAAGCTGTGTTTTAACGTAAATCTCTCTGGTTCTGAGGAACAGGAGTTCATTTGTCTATAGCTAGGAGGCATCTCAGGAGGGAGAAGAAAGCTGGACTCAGGGAAGGGCAGAGCAAAGAAGGAAAGGAAGTTCTCTGGCATCTGCTTCACTCCTCCCATCCCAAGACTCTAGCCTTTTCCTTTAGACCAGCCTAAGTGAAGTGGGTTGTTATACGATTAACTCACATTTCATTGAGAACAAATAGGATGCTGGTCCATCCATCCTGGGTCAATGAACTGTGGCTAAAGAGGTCAAGTCTAGTAGTGGAAAACTGATTTCTGAGACTCCGTCATCAATGGTACAAGTGCAGACCGCCAGGCTAGAGTCCTTGTGATCTGGGAAGACCCTCAGACAAAGTGTCACATTGAATCTCTCAATAAAAGAGATTACCCTCTGACTCATATAAATTTCTAGATGTTACTGACCGTTTTAGAACTGTCACGTAGTTTAGAGATTCAGATCACACAGGCAAGGCCATTCTAACAGATCAGCAACTCTGGTTAACAGTGTTAGCAAACCTCTGCTGTAAATCGGGTGGAGGACGAGTATTGATTTCCATCCCCCAACTGCTAGCCCAGCCAATGGGAAGGGAGGTCTGGGGCTTCTCGTCCTGCCCAGACCCAACTATCAGGACAGCCATTTCACCTCCAGCATATGTAATGACTGTCCTGCACCTAGCAAAGTGTAAAGCAGGGACAAACGCCATCTTAAGAAATAAGAAGGAAGCCGGGTGGTGGTGGTGCACGCCTTTAATCTCAGCACGTGGGAGGCAGAGGCAGGCAGATATCCCTGTGAGTTTGCAGTCAGCCTGGTCTACAGATTGAGTTTCAGGACAGGCTCCAAAGCTACAGAGAAAACCTGTCTTGAAAAACCAACAAGAAAAAAGAAAAAGAAATAAGAGAGGTGAATTTAGCCTTGATAGTCCTGCCATCCAGGATGGAGGAAGACCCTGTGGAAGAGAGAGTCGATGTGTTCTAACATCCATCCGATACATTTCAGAAGAGCGAATCAGTGTCCCGTGATAGGAATCCCAACACCTGCTACTAAAAGGTGCTAGCCGCCAATGGGACCAATGGGAACAATGGAAGCAATGGGAACAATTTCACACACACAAGCTTGCACCCAGCCTTCCCAGCAAACATTTGCTTCTTTGGACTTTATGCCTTATGGGTCTTCCTTTTGGTCACTTAACTAGAATAACGATCTCTACCTCAGTTGTCATCATAAAAGGTGTGTAAGACCATCAGAGGTGTGGAATTCTAGGTCAATGGAACTGTGACTGAAGTCCAACACGAATAATCTAATTGGAAATGTTGGGCTGAGATCACAGCTTTCTCATCTCCAGCAGTGCCGTTTCTAAAAGCAGCCTGGCAGCCATAGCTGCATCCTGCAGATAACCAACTTAGATGCTGCCCTGGCACTCAGAGCTTGTTCTGCAAGAAGAACCAGGATCCTGGAAGTGTAGATGTTTCTATTCTTTCTGGGAAAGAAACTTCAGGTCAAGTAAGGATTCTGAAAGGCAGAGGGCCAGCTTTAAGAGCGAAAGAAAACAGTGTGAAGGGCCCCCAGCTGATGAAGATGTGGTCATTTGAGAACAGGATGCTGGCGTACTTCATGGTTGACTGAAATACTTTTTTTTTATATTTGTATGAAAAACCGTGACGTCTCAATAACACTCAGAACAAAACTGGTTCTCTAAAGTATTCAAAATATGCCTGAAAGCAGAATGTAAACATGATAAATTATGCTCAATATAGGTGGAATGTAATCATTACTGTTTGGGATTTTTTTTTAGAGTTATATAAACTGGGTTTATAAGACAAATATTTACATATACACATTCATATATTGCATAGGCATAGAAAAGTAAACATTAAAAAACTTTTGCTAAAGCAAAAAAAAAAAACTCATGGGGAAATTAGAAAGTAAATCAGGATCAGGAGGGATGGAGTAAGAGCAATGGCCACAAGCAGTGGGCATGTTGAACCCGGGAACCACAGCAATCACACACATGACTCATTCCAGAATCCAACCACAGGAGCCAAGAGACCAGAGGGCCAAGGCTACAGCAAAGGAATGGTGGTGGTGGTGGTGGTGGTGGTGGTGTGTGTGTGTGTGTGTGTGTGTGTGTGTGTGTGTGTGAAGAATTATCAAAAGGAGCAAAAGGAATCAGGCGTAAGAAGTAGACTTGAGACATAGTTGCAGGGGTGTCCTTAGCCAACCCCACGGGGGATCCTGAAGGTAGAAGGGCCCTTCAAAAGGTGCAGCTTGAGGCAACTAGTCTCATTTTCCACCCCTGCCTTGGCGGGAAGCTAGAGCAGACACGTTCTGGAATATGACTTCTGGCAAGGCATCTTCTCTTTGTTAAGGGCAGTTCCCCCAGGAGCAACTCAGAGAACCTGGGGTGTGTGTGGCGGGGGTGCCTTCCAGAGGCAGGGGTCTGGGGTACTGTAGCATTCACTGCAGTCCCCTCTGCCCTCCTTCCTTCCCTTCCCAACATATCTGCTTTATTTGTGTGACTCACCCATTCAGAAAGAACACCCCCAGAAACCTGTTGGTTTCTTCTTCTGAAGAAATTTGCAAGAGAACGGTAAGCAGGGGCACAGTTCAGCCCTGCCACGGCTGCGGGTTTCCAGGCTGCATCAAGGTCACACGACACTGTGGCCCTGCTTCACCCAGGATGTGAGATTTTCAGTGGTTAAACCAGGCTAGCACAGGGTAAGCTAGAAGGGCCGGCTATCTTGACAGCATCTAGTAGTTGCTGCCTCCTTTGCAGCTTCTTATTTGAGATCCCTCAGTTTGCAGCTCTGTTGAAAATTTCTTCACTCTCGACAGAGCTCATTTCTCACATATCCTAAAACACTTAGGCCCTCGTGGGGCATGTAACTTTTCCCTCAGAATCATCGGAGAAGAGTCACCTGACCTGATGTACAGGATGGTCTCCCTGCCTCGCAGGGCTGCATCAATCCGTCTCCTGGTTATCATGGCCAATTGACTATGCCAGACTGACGGCTTTTTCCCTCAATGTTCTCCTGGTACACAGCCCCCAAAGAGACCAACTGTTACCACAGCTTGGAGTTTGCTAGTACTCTCAGTATTCCCTAATGGAAACACCTGGAACTTGTAGGTCTAGAGTTGTAGAGAAGGAAGTAAAACTCTCCAAATGGGCCACTAGTAAGTCAACCCAATCATACCTGCACCCTCTCCTTCCAGGAGTCACATGCCCTGCCTACCGGGGACCCTGTACCATCCAACTGTTTGTTGGTTTAGGATATGTGCTCTATTGTGAGGTGGGACCCTTTCTTTCCAAGGTATCCGCTCTAATATGGTATCTCTGTTGTGTTTTCAAGAGGCTCTTTTTTTTCCCCTCTCTATCAGAATAGAAACTTCTCTGGAACTGGTAGGTCCCATGGTCATGTGCTCTCTGTCACACGCTTTCTGCTGCAAACAAAACGTTCACTCCAGTGAATTATTCTATAAAGTCCCATGTCAGCAGACAAAGCACTCAGGAAGTGGGGGCTGGAGAGACAGCTCAGTAGTAAGAGCACTCGTTCATCTTCCAGGACATGGTTGTTGGTTCTCAGCAACTACCTGGCAACTCACATCTCTAACTAGTGGTAAGGTAATATGATACCCTCTTCTGGACTCCCATGGGCACCAGGAATGCATGCTATATGCAGACATACATGCAGGCAAACCATACATACACATAAAAATAAATAAATAAAAGTTTCAAACAACAATAACTCGGCAAGAGCCTGAATGGTACGCCTGTGCAATGTGCCGAGGCTCCACACCTCCCAGAAGGGAAGTGACCCTGTGCAGTCACCACGCCTCTGAGGGGTAGAGTCTATATTTAGATTCATTATTGGTCTCTAATGCTGTCAACTTGACCACTTGGTGTTGGCAGCAACTACACCCAGTCACAGTAAATGGCCGCCATCTCAGTTGCCATGGCAACTTAACTTTGGTGCCAGCATTGATGTGACTGTTGACAACAGACCAAGTCATTCTGTCTTCTTGTCAACATGTGCCCGCCACAGCTGAAAGTGTATGAATGGAATACTAGGCCAGCTGCGGCAGGGGAGGGGGAAGTTGGGGGAAAGAGATTTCATTGATATGAGAATTCTCTTTCAGGACACAGGACCTACTGCTGGAAAAAAAAAATGGCTAAGCACCTTACTTTTGGAAGCGTGGAGAAGCTGAAGGCCCACCCCAGGCAGGAGTCTTTGCTTTGCCTGTACTTTTCTATGCCCTCTGTGTCCCATTCACCAGACAACTCCCATTCACCAGACAACTGTGAACCAACTCAAAAACAGACATGAGAAATTCTCTTGCTGCTGATGGAATAGGAGAGCCCTATCTGTTTGGGAGAATGTGAGCACGGTGAGCACATACTACATATGTGTACAGGTATCCTTAGAGACCAGAAAAGGACATCAGATCCCTCCGAGTTGGAATTGCAAGCAGCTCTGAGCCGCCCGATGTGACTGTTGGGGATGAAGCTTGATCCTCTGGAAGAGCAGCAAGTGTTCTTAACCAACTAACCATCTCTCTGCCCTATATCTGCTTCCTAGCCAATTCTTCCATATTTCTCTCTTCCTGGAAGGCAGCAGACAGGGTGCATTCCAGGATCACAGTAGCTGCCAGCTGGAACTAGCTACTAATTATTTGAGATTTAACCCAAACTCATTTCAGCTGAGGAGTCAGCTCTACTTCTGGGGTTGGAAAGAAGGAGAATGAGGAGGAAGAGGAGGGGGGAGGAAGAAGAGGAGGAGGAAGAGGAAGAAAGAAGAAGGAGGAGGAGGAGGAGGAGGAGGAGGAGGAGGAGGAGGAGGAGAAAACAGAAAAATCAAAACAAACTTAGATTTTGTGGCTATGTTTAGTACAGTGGACAGAAAATACTCCCCTACTTAATGCTCCCAAGCAGTCAAGAGTCAGGCAAAGATCCGGGTTTTAGAACCATCTTCTTTATAGGTGTATTTTTCAGCATCCAGGGCACTTGAAATGCAAGTGGCACCTGGAAGTAGTCAAACAAACTCTTCCAATAAGTGTCCTTCCTTTCCTTCTAAAGCCTTTAGGTCCTGCTCCTACAAGAGATGACCTCCCTGTGCTCGCAGCCTCTCCTGGAAATCTTTTACCCTTGAGTGGAATCCAGGGTCTCAGCTTCCTACTCCACTTTAAAGTCCACAGAGGAGGATGCAGTGGGCTCACTCTGTTCTCAGGGGTTATTTTGCTTGCTGTTTGTTTCATTTTATTTAATGCATACTACTGACTTTCTTTTCATTTTATATTGAGGCAGTTTTTAAACTTCAGAGTCCTGAGCCATCTTGTCAGCAAACCTCAGCCAAGCAGTCCTGGAGCCATCCGAGTGAGGAGACCGTGGTGAGCACTGTGTGCCTGGCACTCTTTAGCACTCTCTGCCCGGCATAACCACAAAACAGGCTCATCCCATGGACAAAGAGTCCTCTGGCCCTATAAATGGCCTTTTGTGAGGCGAGTGGAAGAGAGACAAGGAAGGAAGCAGCCAGACATGGTGGCACACACCTTTAGTCCCAACACTCAGGAGGCAGAGACAGGAGGATCTCCATGAGTTTGGGGGCCAGCCTGGTCTACATAGCAAATTCCAGGCTAGTAAAGTGAGACCAGACCCTGTCTCACAAAATGACAAAGAAAGTAAAAAAGCAACAGAAGACAAATTCTAACAATATAGTTTGTTCAGCCCAATATGGTCAAGAAGTTCTCTTTCCTACTCTTGACCACCTTTCAAAAGCATCATTTTCCATGCCAAATACCCAGGACTTGGTGAGTGTTCACAACAAAGTTCATCACAGCCTGAACCAGCTTCACAGCAAATGTCTGCAACATGCGTGTACCCAGCCTCTTCCACCAGTCGGGGCTGCTTTGGAAGCTCCCAGGAAAAATGTCCGGTTCTAAGCCCAGTGTTGTCTACAGGTGTCTCATGATAGTCAGAAACTGAGAAGCTGTCCATTAAAAGCCCAGTTCTACTAAGTAAATAGCAATGCCACGGATCCCAGCTTCCATGGCAGGAGTGAGCGCTATCGACCTTGGAACTCTTGAATACATGCATCATTTCCCCTAAAAGCCCAGACCCCAGGAGAGCTCTAAGGTCAGAAGCCAATGTCTTTGGTATTAGTACCCATTCTTTCCTGTCCTCCCACCCTCCCTGCTTAGGCTCAGGAATTCCTTCCTTTAATTTCCTCTAGATGATGGTGCGGCGCCGGGACTAAACATCTGTGCCCCACCCCAGGCATAATCTGAAACTGGAGCCCCAGGCAATGGCATTAGGATGGGCCCTCCAGGAGATGAGGAGGTCAAAGCAACAGAGCTTGAATTGAAAACATCGCCCTTCTCGAAGAGCACCACGGAGCCCTTGCTTCTCCCACATGAAGACGTAGTGAGATGTCGGCACACTGTTCCTCAGGAGAGCTCCTCAGAAGAGCCCACCTGCACTGGCGTCACGGTGTCACTCATCCAGGCTCCAGAATAAATGTCTGTGGTTTGCACCCACACGGTGTTATGGCATTTGGTGATAGCAACGGTAAGAACTTCGGAGGGAGTCTGTGTTGACAGAACTCATGGTATCATAGGAGTCCTAGATATGGCACTTGTTCAAAGGATACCTGAAACAAGACATTGTCATCAGCAAATTCTCCTGACCCTTCAACAGCCCTCTGAATAAATCATCATTTATTGCCATAGACAGACAACAACAACAAACCAGGCTCAGAGAGGGTAAGCAAGCTGCTCAAGGTCAAACAGCAGCTAAATGGCAAAAATCAATGTCTTAAGCCCAAGTCTGCCTGATTCTGAGCCCATGTATGATAATCAAAAGGAGATAGATATAAAAGTGGGTTATAATTAAGGTCCCAGAAGGGAACTACCTACCATTGCCCTTCTTGGTAAACCCAAAGAGCCAAGTTCAGATCTTAATCCTGCAGCTTGCAGAAATCTGAATTGCTCTGACATGTTAGTTCACATGTAGAAGAAGGATGAGAATGTTTTCAACACTGAAGTTGGATATGCACTTTAAGAAGTACCTGCTGCTCGGGGCCTTGCGCTAGTCACCATTCCCAGTGCTGGGGGGTAGCTAGGAGTAATGCAGACGAACTTCCAGCTCTCAGGAAGACTGGCAGTGGACAAGTAAACTAACGAGGCCATCTCCAGGAACTGGTCAGCGTCAAACACCAATAGAGACCTGGTATAATAGAGCACGTTGGGGCAGAGACAGGGGGATTTCTGTGAGTGAAACCCTGTTTTGGTGTGGGACAATTGTCTATATTCTGTCAATTATGTTTTAAATAAACACTGATTGGCCAGTAGCCAGGCAGAAAGTATAGGCGGGACAACCAGACAGGAAGTAGAAGTGGATCAATGAGAACAGGAGAATTCTGGGAAGAGGGAAGCTCCCTCACAGTCCTGCCCAGACACAGAAGAAGCAGGATGTGACCTACCCCGCTGAAAAAGGTACCAAGGCATGTGATTAACATATACTAAAATAATGGGCTGATATAAGTTATAAGAGTTAATAAGATTATTTGCAAAGCCAAAGCAAAGGAAGAGTTAATAAGAAGCCTGAGCCAATGGGCCAATCAGTTTATCATTAATATAATATAGACCTCTGTGTGATTTCTTTGGGACTAAGCGGCTGTGGGACCTGGTGCGAAAACAGAAACCAGGCAGGACAGAAACCCAGACAACACTGTTTCAAAAACAAACAAACAATCAGAAAACAAGCAACAACAGCAAAAAAGATTAAAGGAGACAGGGCATGCAAAATGCTCGGCCCTGAGCTTAGCATCAAGAGGGGGTCACAACGTGACTTAGCGTGAGCTGTGCGAATGTATGCCATTGACTGAGTGACCAGACCAGTACTCAGTTCTCAGTTCTCAGTGGAGTCTGGGAATCTAGGTTGAGGTACTAGCAGATTTCATTTCTGGTGAGGGTCCTCTTGCTGGCTCACAGGTGGCCGTCTCTGTGTTGTCCCCTCTCAAAAGATGACAGAAGAGCTCTCTAGAGACTCCTTTTATCAGGATGCTAATTCTTCCACTCGTAAAGGCTCCACCTTCATAACCTTTTCAAAGTCCATCTCCTTCTGCTCTCACATGGGAGATTAGGATCTCAACATATGAAATTGGGAGACTCAAACATTCAGACTCAAGCATTCTGCTCCTAACCCCCCCCCAAATATTCATTTTTCTTGGATGTAAAATACATGTATTCCATCTTAACAGTTCCAAATGCCTTAATTTATTCCAGCATCCACTCAAACTCTAAAGGCCAAAGTCTCATCTAAATGGCATCTAAATTAGATATGGATGAGACCCAAGGTGTGATTCATGCAAAGGCAAAATTCCTCTCCAGCTGTGAGACTCTTATATACTTCCTGAACTCAATAGCAGGATAAGCATGGGTTCAACATTTCCATTCCAAAGGGGGAGATACAACAGAAGAAAAGGGTACAGCCCCCATATAAGTCCAAAACCTACCAGAGGTAACAGCAGTAGATACCGGGGCTCTCCAGAATAGCTCGCTTAGTTTCATGGTTCACTCTCTGGGACCATTGGATGTTGGCTTTGTCCTGTCATAAGGAAGGAGGCCTGTGCCCCTGGATATCTAGGGTTGGGGGCTAAAATAAAATGATGCCTGTTATTTTTTAATTAAAATTAGTAGTATTCAAATCACCATTAGGAAAGCAAGTGTTCAAAAGACTCCAATGAAGTCAGATTGGAGTCTCTGGACTGTAGAAAAGGACAGGGTACCCTACCCCTACTCTCCCATCTTCGGAAGGAGGTGGCTGTGACTCTGCAGTGCACAGGATACTGAAACCTGAGATGGCAAAAGGTCTGTGACTGTCGTGGGATGGGCAGAAAGCCAGGGAAGGAAGAAGTCACCACCACCCCAAGCAGGGCTTGTGACGGGGCCAATGTGGTTCTTACAGTCATGGTCGTAGTTCTAAGTATTTCAGATGCCTAGAAGGTGAGATGACAAAAATAACTGTGTGAATTTTGTAGGCAAGCGTGAGCAGGATTGTGAAGCATCTTTAAATGCTCAGGAAAGCCAGTGTCTGAAATAACCTGACTCAGCTCCACGTGAGCAAGGAAACTCTCCTGCCCCGCATCCAATGCCCACGATGACAGCCACAGTATCCTCGGCATTCTTGTCTACTGAAGGGCCTGACTACTCTTCCCTAGGTCATTTCTTCCATAACTCAGCTTACCAATTACTGCTGCTTAAGGGCAACCCTGATGCCCCCTGTGCTGCCAGCTGAGCACCCAGGTGAAGGCTCCTTGGCCTGTGTGATTGGAAACACTGTTTGTGCAGCATGCTGCTTGACGTTACATGGACGATGCCAAACAACAGCCCCCTCTTCCTTGTCAGCCCTTTGCCTGCACTGGAATCCTATCTTGTCGGCTTGGTGGACAGCTTTAAACCTAGCAAGCAAAAGCATTAGAACATTCCAGGCCTTTCTTCTGAGCTCTTGAGAGCTGCAGAGGTATAGCTGCTGTATCGTGAGTTACAAGCTCTGACCACCCAAAAAGCCCTGGGTGACTTGCAGCCAAAGCTTCATGGATAGCCCGTGTCTGTGTGAGATCCCCTCTGCTCACTGAGGCATTCTTGGGAACGCAAGACAGGGTTTCTGCAAAGAAAACTGCATGTTCCAAGTTTCCTTGTGTCCTTATAAAGAAAACCTGTTTGGACACAAGAGGTGACCAAGCACTGCAGCCAGAGCTGACCTTTGATGATGGTTCTAATGGAGGGAGCCACCTAGAGCTTAATTCTCTTGACCTTTGTCTCTACGCTCTGGGGCATCAGCGGAGAGAGAGGAGGCCTTGGCTGGTAGCGGTAGGGCAGGAACTCAGCATCATCTGTGCTTAGCACCATCAAGGAACTAGCTTCTCCAGCCCTTGCCTTAGTGTGAGGTTGTCATTGGTGGTTTCTCCTCTAGCTCTAGAATGGACACTCGGGCATAAGCATCGTGCATGATGAGTAATATCCCGAGTAGCACTGCGCTCCACTCTGTCCTGCCCTACATATAAAACCAGGTGACCACAGTGCCTTAGACAAAACCTTTACTCCAGGGAGTCCAGAAAGAGCTCAGCCTGTCCTCCAGAATCTCCGCACTCAGAGGACAAAGAAGAGGGGTTCTGTTACTGTTCCCATTTGTACTACTTAGAAATGTCCCTAAAAACTCGCTGGTGTAACACAATGATTTAACAGTGTTCATGGTTTGTAAAGGGCCTGGGAGAGGTGGCCAGTATCTGTCCTGTGACATCTAAAGCTTTAGGTGGAAAGATTAAGATTGTTGGGAGACCAAAATAGATACCTGAAGACCTCTTTGCACACACCTGGGGCTTGGGCAGAAGACAGGAGCTCAGCTGCTGGGTGATTAGATGCCTCCACTTAGGCCCACCCCAGGTAGGGCTTGGGCTTCCCCACAGTATCAGGCTGCAAAGAAGCAGCCTCTTTATCCAGCTTCCCCAAGCTCCGAATCTGAGTATTCCTGTGAGCAGTAAGACAGTTGGAGTGATTTGGGGACTCAGCCTTAGGAAGTCCTTAGCACAACTTCCCACCATTCTCTCTTGGTTGCATCCATTCTTAGATTCCCAAGACTCAAAGGGAAAGCGTAGTGACAATTCCTCAATAGAAAAGAAAAGCATCAGATTTCCAATCACCTCTTAAAACCGCTTTTCTCCTGTTAGCAGAGAAGCGGAGTCAGGCAAACAGCGGCCTGTGCCTTGGGATCCGAAATAAGCTGCATTTTCTGAAAACAATCGCAGAATATTCAGACTTCTAGAAAATGTCTTGCAAACTTTCCCAATCGCCAAATCCCCGTTCAGCAGCGCGGCTGTAACCTGGACCACCTACCCATCGATTTCATCTATAATTTAGCAATCAGGAAGGTTAGCACTTTTCAAAATATGTGAAGAGCAGTCCCCACTCTCTAGGAGCTGTGAAGTTTAATGAGGAAAAATATAAGCTGCTCCATGGCTCCTTTTCTATTGGTTAGAAGTTCTCCCAGCATCCTCTCCCCCACAAGTTCTCCCTCTTAAAATGGCAGGGACCCTTGTAACCTGTTTGCTCCAGTTTACCCATCTGTAAAATGGATTTAACCAGCCCTGGAAGAGAAGGTTCTTGGGAACCTTTTCTGTATTCATAGAGGACTTTGCAAGCCTCAGAGACTGTGCTGTTTAAATGCAAAATGTTATGACTATCATTTCATTATTGGAAAACCTAAACATCAAGAGGATGCTTCTGTTACTTCGTTGCTAGGTTACTGACAGACCTCCCTGCCTGCTCTGAGATGTTGAGACTTGCTGCAGCTTCGCATCAGGGCCGCCTTTCCTGATGAAGTCGAGGGACTTGGCCTAGAGACAAATCGCTGTGACCATCACCAGGGGGAGGGGGTCTTTAGCCTGCAGGTGCCATGGCTGTGTTTGCTTGCTCTTGGAATAGAACAACACAGCTTCATCAGTTCTAAGCAACTGGAAGGCTTCTCCGGAGAAAGTTCAGATGCCTCCCTGAAGAAGCCACACCCATAAACACTTTATTGTCCCTAGAGTGAGGAAGGAGATTGTCCAACAGGGCAGGCAGACAGTGACACCTGGAACTCCCTTCAGATGCTCAAGGCATGCCATCGCCCTTGCTACGTGCTTGCCGCATTTCTAAGGGAGCAGAAAGAATGTCATGCTGGTAAGATTGTACTGTGAGAACTATTCCTTCAAGGGACACATCATCGCCTGTTGGCATTCATACTGTAGATGCCACAGGCACAGTCTAAAGGCATCCCAGATATGACATTTAGATACAGTGACAAGTATTCACACACATACACACACACGCACGCACACATGCACACACACACGCACTCATGCGCACACACATGCACTCATGCCCACATATGCACACACACACACATGCACATGCACACACGCACACACACACACAGTTCTAGCCCTGCCTTGCTTCTGGTGAGGACAGTTTACTGAACATAGTCTTCTGCCAGGGAAAACTGTCGGCAGCTTTACCCTGGTAAGCCTTTGTCTCTATAACCATGATTTAAGACGGGCAGTATCATCCTGGCTCTGGAAAAAACCCAGGGATATTTTTCTCTCTGGCCATAAAAGTGTGAAGAATAATTTTAGCCGATTCCAAAATGATCTCATCAATGGGGAGTGATATTCAGTATTCAACAGAAAGCCTCTACCCATCTGTTTCCTTCTACAGCAGCATGGGAGAAGTAGCAAAGAAATCAACAGAGTTGTTACAAATGAGCAGTGGGTGGAGGGGCAGAGAACAGGAAAGGCAGAGCTGGGAGAGATGGTGGACATCAAACAACAGCGGCAGAATCCTTCCTGCACTAGGTAGGGAATGAAGATCAGAGTTCCTTCAAAAGTCACCAAGCCCGCTCATTTGTCACCAACCATTTCCTAAGACTCTTCCCTCTGCCAGGTGGGTCTTGGAGCCTGGAGGCAGTGGGGACCCTGGGATACACACAGATCTGTCAAAGAAACCAACCATGTACAAAGGAAAGGAAGGAAGGAAGGAAGGAAGGAAGGAAGGAAGGAAGGAAGGAAGGAAGGAAGGAAGGGGAGGGAGGAAAGGAGGGAGGGAGGGAGGGAGGGAGGGAGGGAGGGAGGGAGGGAGGGAGGGAAGAAGGAAGATCACCACGGGACACAGGAGCCATCAAAGAAACCCTTGCCATAGTGTGCATAAGGAAATGAAACTGAGACTGAGAGGTCACAGAAGACCTCCCTAGGAGGTGACATTTGTTCTGCAGAGACACCTGGAGCCTGTGAGTGGTGACTGGCAACACGGCCACCCCAGCAGAGGCTTGTGCTGTGTGTCCAGGCAAGGAGGGAAAGTGGATCTCCACTGTTGCCACCGCTGCGAAAGGAATGAGAAACTGAGCAAGCTCAACCAGTGGGACTCTGTCAGCCTCCCTCACCCCCCACCCCTGAACATCTTCCCCGGGACCCTCAAGAGGATTGTATTCGGTCACAAGACTTGCATCTTAACACCTCTTCTGTAGGGAATGAAGTCAATGATCACTTTCCGGTTGACTTTCTCATGGAGCTCATTGTCCTCCTTCCAACCAAGGGGCCCATCACTCTTACGCATGAACCCCTTGACCCTCCCTGTCTCATTGACTGTCTCAGAGAACTCTGCAAACAGCCAATACGGCTTTGCAGCACGCTGACTTATGGGAAAGGAAGTCCATATGTACATAGGGTAAAGCTTCCAACTTCTCTTCACAAAATTAAAGGCCTCTGGCGCCGGGAGTAAACCAAATATTTCTCTTGATGTTGAAATAAGTTCTCAAGAGGACTCATCTCATAAGATAAACGCGAGCAGCACCCCATCGATTTGCCGTAAAGTGGGCTGGAATGAACCGGCTCTGTAGGAAGGGCCTCCTTGTAACTCTCCATCGTGAATGGTTTTCTGGGATGTGACTCCTCTGTTTCCTCTGCTACTGGAAGCCTGCACAGAAAGGGGCAGCAAAATCCACAAGAGCTGGCCCGGCACACTCTATCCGAGTCACATCTGCCGTCCTGCAATAAACATTCTATATGCAAATTGCCTCGAGTGACTCTCCAGAAATTGACTAGTTTCTTACGATGTATCTTAACAGCAAAAGAAATTGAAAACATTTTTATGGCTTACGTCCATAATCCATTCCTTCGGTGTGCGCTGTGTTTTTAGCCAATATATTAAACTCTTCTTTCAGTGCTTGCTAAGGCGGTGATTCATTTATTTTTTTATTTTATTTTTTTGTGGCAGTGGTGGGGGAAAGCTTTCATGTTCATCTGAATGAGAGCTATTAATGGCTACCACCAAAGTGAGCTCACACTTCCACTGCTTTTTAAATTGAATGGCCCCAGTGAGGAAAGTTGTGCAGATTCGAGCGTTTATGACAGCGAAATTAAGCCCCATTCTTCTGGCAATGAAGTCTTGGGTGGACATGTGCTCTGCCCTGCGTTTCTTTGCCTGGTCATGAAGCTTTGTCTACTTAGGGCCTAAGCTTTACCATCCAATCAAAGAGATCAAGTAAAGCCACTGTCCCGTGTTTTCTTTTTTTAGTCGTGAGATGAAGGTGATTGTGTTGTGTTGGGGAGGCTGCCAGGGATGGTAAATGCTTGGTCAGGCTCTCGGGAGCTTCATTTTCCTCCTAATCCCATCGCTCTTAAGAGCCTGGCAGGGACCTTCAAAGCCCTTGTTTCTTTTGTTCAGATTCCCTGGAGCTTTGCAAAATGGTAACAGGACCCAGGCCTCCGGCCTTGATCAGAGGCCCCCCCTCCCCTCAGAACTCCCCTCTCGCCCGTGCTTTGGGTCTGACACAATGCTAGTGTGGGGTGGTCTTCGATTTGTTTTTATCACAGAGTTGAAAGCTGGAAAATAGACGAAATTGAACGGACTCCAAAGTGGACTTGGTTCTGCTGTTTCCCAGAGAATGTCAGCAGTGTGGGGGGCACGTCCAAGGCTCTGTGAACGCCCCTGACCGCGGTGCTGTGGGCTCGTAGCAGCATGACTCCTTTTGGAGACCACTTGTTATACAAACTTTATGCCCTAGATAGCAGACTTGAGACTATTGCTACCCAAAGGAGTCTGAGCAAGCCTGACAGCCTTACTGCTGAAATGCCCCAGTCCAGGTCCCCATAGCCAGCCAATGCAGAGCTGGGGCAGGATCCAGCCTTCCTAGTTCAGGACTGCTTGGATCAAACCAGATTCCTGTGTACTTTTACAAGTTTCTTCATGAGAGCTGGACTCAGGATTTTTTTTTTTAATCATTCATGTAAAATCAAGTTGGCCTGCTATTGGAAAGATAGATCGTGTTAGGAGATGAAAGGTCACAGGTGCCCTATTCAAGGGGAAACACTCAGACAGCAAGAGATTTATTGAGTAAGTGATTTATTAGAAGTTGCTAACAACATAGACAGACTGTGTGTTGGAGGCTCTGAGCAGAGGTCAGGCTCGTGTGGCACAGTAGAAGAACCTTCTTTCAGGGTTCAGAGAATGGGGAATGTTCCATGCCACATGATTGACAAGTGCCTAAGCAGTCCATGCTTGTAAAGAAGCTGTCTGTGGTGGTGGGGGGGGGGGCTGGTTGTGCCCTTTGAGGAAGGAAAATGTTATCTCCGTATGGGAGGGCATTTTGTTAAAGTTCATTCATCATGTGGCGTGTGTTACCCAAGACTCTTGATAACTTGAAGTCTGTTAACCTGGGGCTTGTGACAAAATCAGTTATCACTGCTACAAACGGGTAATGTGGCTAATTGGTCTTAATAATAACACCCAGAGTCAGATCACAGAAGTAAACAGATTTTTTACCTCTACCGAATCCTCAGACTGAAAGGGGCAAGATCCCGTCTCCACAAATCCTCAGACAAATTGCACTGAGCTCCTGTCTCCTCCCACCATATATTCCTTTCTCTACCCACCCATATTTCTTTCTGTCTCTTCTCCTTAGTGCTGGGATTAAAGGCCTGTGGCTCCCAAGTACTGGGATTAAAGGTGTGAGCCACCACTAGCTCTGATTCTCTTTTAGACTGGATTGAGTTTGTGTAGCCCAGGGTAGGCTTGAACTCACAGAGATTCAACTGCCTCTGACTCCCAAGTGCTGGGATTAAAGGTGAATTTTGACCACAAGAATATTAAGTCATATACAGAGGAAGGATTGACTCTAAGATATATATATATACATATACATATATATATGTATATATATAGAGAGAGAGGGGGGGAGAAGGAGGGAAAGAGGGAGAAAGAAAGAAAGAAAGAAAGAAAGAAAGAAAGAAAGAGAAAAAAGAGAAGTGCTAAGGTATCTCAAGTTCTAATCGTTGGCTTCAGACCCATAGTATTTTGATTCTCCATGCTCACTGTTGAAGTTCTGATGACAGGGGTGTAGCTCATTGAAATTTTAAGGACGCAGGCTTTGTCCTTAAAAGTTTCCTAGGAACCTTACAGTCTCCCATTGACAAGCATGTCAAATATGGGTCCATGTGTCACCTTGCTAAGATGACCTAGGACCTGAGTAGGCAGGACAACCGATCTTCAGGAGAGAGAAATGGCTGCTAAAGTCATCAAGGAAGAAATTTCTAGATCCTATTAATCTATGAGTCATTGTAATCAGGAGTAATTTCTGTCCTGTTTCTGTATCTGATTTAACATTGATGTAACAGAGGTAGTATAGCTAAAAAAAAAAAATCAAAAATATTGTATGTATCAAAGAAGAAAAGCCAATGGATGAAGGAGAAGAGACTGCAGCTCAGATGAGTTCATTAAAATCTTCACATATCCTGGCTATAGCAAATGGAAATAAAGTAGAAGAAACCTCATTGGTTGGAGCTAGTAAATATTCTTTTCTTTTTTTCTTAATAGAAAAAAAAAGTTTGTTTGGGACTTTAAAAGTTTGGATTTAAAAAATAGGCACTCCCCCATGGAGTTTCTTCTGGAAGACTTAAATTAAGATTTAATCAATTTTAAATTAGATTCTTAAAAATCCAAATTATACTAAATAATAAGGAAATTATGTTGCCAAGATAGTGAAAACACTTGAATCATTTTAAATCATCTTTCTCAAGGATGATGGGGGAGATCTGAGTAAACAAAGTGACACTCGAAGGACCCAGTGGCATCGTCACTTGCTCTTCTATCAGAACTGAGATGAGCTTCACTTTTGCCACTGAGGAATAATACAGAAAATACTTTAATATTTTTTTAAGTACGACAGGATTTCAGAAATGTAAGAGCATGGTCCTTTCCCTTGAGGCTGGAGAGGAGAGGGTCTTCTTCCAGTTAATAAAATGATTTGGTTGTCTTTACTTTCCAGGCCTTTACAGTGCTAAACTTTCATTTAATTAGTGCAGTTGTTCATTTAATTATGAATCTGTACGACCAAAGATCATAGAGATTAATGTTTTTGTCCAGCAAAGTACGTTTGCGATCATTATACAGTTTAACAGGATTGACTCGGTAACTCTTTGCAGCCATTTTTTTTCCTTCTGAGAAGGCAGTATCTGTGCAGTAAGTGACGGCTTTACACAACAGTAAAACACATTCAGGATCTCAAGATGTCCGTAAAAGAATAAAGCAGAATCCTTGTTTTCCGTGGCCAGTTTTTGTCAACATTTCTGTGATTGGATCAATACTTAAGAAAACTGTATCGTTGTAAACAGAATTGGTATTATTTTCATTTCAGTGCAATGGAATTCTAACTGCAGACTTACATGTCACATGTGATCTAGGATATATATAGTATATAATGTATCTAACCATCCCTTATAAATTTTCATATAACGTCTTTTTCCATCCCAAAGCACTTCCCTTTCTTTAACCTTCTCTCAGGAGATTACAGTGCCTCACAAAAGCTAGTTACTAACCCAAGTACACTGTAAAGGGAAAGCTTTGTTGATGGTGGAGTAAAGCACGTTAAGATGATCCGTAAGTTCTATATATATATATATATTTCAGCAAAAATCTCTTTCTCTTAAGATGCTTGTGGACATCTGCACACCCATGTGCATGTTCCCCGTGTACAATCAGGTATACAGCATTCCGTGACCTTAACAATGGCAAGGTTTTGCCAAGGTTTCCTCCACCCTTTAGGACACAGAGTGACACATAAAGACAGTTTGTATGCAAGTCACACTTATGAACACAGATTGCACACAAAAGCAGCACATAAAATGACAGCACATTAAATAACATGATTGCATGTAAGCATTGAGAGAACAAAGGGCCGAGTGAAGGCTTCCAGCTGAGCAGACAGTGTTTGGGAAGAGTTCTTCTGCAGAGGAGGACTGTGGCTGGGAGACAAGGTAGGCAGCTTTTAAACTCCCCTATGTGTGCAGACACGCACGCATGTACACACACACACACACACGTGCATTCACATACACACACAGGCACACGTGTGCACGCGTGCACATGTGCACACACACACACACACACGTCTTACTGTTGGTTGCTGAGAACTGCCTGTCAGGGGAGGGGTTAGGAAGGATCAGACCTTCGTGTCCCAGATGTATTCCTAAGATGGAAAGCAGTAACAAGAGGTTGACTGGGGAGATTTAGGGGTTCGGAAGCAATTTTGGACCCTCTTGAGGGAATATTGAATATCAGGTTAGTTGTCTGAGAATGAACAGTAGCAAGCCCCACCCAATCCTGAAGTTACTTTGGCTGGTGTGAGCCAAGTCCCTGAAAACTTACTGGTAGTGGGAGTGCATGCTCAACCTTGTTCTAGAAACATGTTTGTTGTTGAGGACTGAGCTTTCTGATTGGCTAAAGCCAGGATCAATAAGTTGTCTTGGCTGGCAGGGTGGGGGTTGAGGTTTTTTTTGTTTGTTTGTTTTGTTTTTTTAAATGTAGCTCAGGGGTGACTCAGTATGGGAGCTAAAGAATGAGGGCTCATTCGCGTCTGGCTTGTGGTGAAACCTGGTTTTACCTTGGCCACAGCAGTGAAGAAGGCAGACTTGTCCTGGAGGGGTTGAGAATTTGTAGATTGTGACATGGTGGACTTTCCGCTGGGAGAGGCAATGGCTGGTTATTGCATTAGCCCTGGACTTTAATTGATGGAGGAAGGTCATTGGCTAATAAAGAAACTGGCTTGGCCCATTTTATTGGTTAGAACATAGGTGGGTGGAGTAAACAGAACAGAATGCTGGGAGGAAGAGGAAGTGAGCTCAGAGATGCCATGCAGCTCTCTCCTGGGCAGACACATGCGATGAAGCTCTGACGCAGGATGGACGTAGGCTAGAATCTTCCCAGTAAGCGCACCTAGTGGTGCTACAAAGATTATTAGAAATGGGCTAGTCCAGGTGCAAGAGTTAGCCGAGAAGAAGCTACATAGAAATGGGCCAAGCAGTGCTTAAATGAATACAGTTTGTGTGTTGTTATTTCGGGGCATAAGCTAGCCAGGCGGCCGGGGTGCAGGGGACGCAGCCCCGCCGCTCATATTACAACATTTAATGGCTGGTTATTGAATTAGCCCTGAGACAAGTCTGGGTGGAGCACCACATGGAGTGGAAAGACTGCATGGTAAATGTGCCAGGCCAGGGAGAAAGGAGCAGGAAGCCCAAGTGTTTCAGAGCAGGGGAGAACTCAAGAAAGAGATTCTGGATGGCACCACTTAGAAGAAACTAGACTCTGTGATCAAAGCAAAGGAGTCTGACTAAGGTGGGTGGGGCTGGGGGCAGCAAGGGGTAGGGCAGCCTTTTATCTCCAGCTCAGAAAAGTGTAACTGGAGGTTTTTCATACCTCCTGGCCCTGCAGCTGCTTTTAAAATAACCACTCAGAGGTCTAATATTAATTACATACTCTTTGACCTATTTGCTCAGGCTTATTATTAACTAGCTCTTACAACTTAAATTAACCCATTTCTATTAGTTTATTTGTTACCTCACATCTTTCTTCTCCAGCAGCTGCTTGTGTCTCCCTGACTCCGCCTTCTTTCTCCCTGCATTCAGTTTGGCTTTCCTGGCTAGCTCTATTCTGCCATGACATAGGCCAAAGTAACTTCTTTATTAACCAATGATAATAAAACATACTCACAGCATGCATTAGGCATCCCATATCAGAAAAGTTTCCTTGTCTGGATAGCCAGAGAAAGAAACTTTGGGAAGTAAGTTTTTAGTAGTTGGCAAGCAGCATGCAGTGGGCAGAAAGGAAAATTCTTTTAATTCTTAAAAAAAAATGGTTTTAAGGTGAAAAATGTTCTCATACTGGAAGTCTTCGGCCATTTTCTATCACAATAGGAGGTTGCCTAGGTCTGAAAAAATTCTGAGGTCAAAGGTACACATTATGAGGTATGGGGTAAGCAAGCTGATTGGTGGAAAAGGGATAAGAGGAAAAAAAAAATCCTCAAAACTCTAACTCCCCTCTGGAGGTGGGACAAGTGTGATGAATGGCAATCTGAGTGGGAATAAATGTCCTTAGATTGAGCTGGCTGAGGGCAGTGGGCTGTAACCCAAGCAGGGCTGAGGACTCTGACCCAGCACCCAGGTTGTCAGAAAAGCTGAACAGCAGGCCTCTGTGTATGTTTTGGAGGAGGGAAAGAGGTTGCACGCCTCCATGGCATCTCATAGTACATGCTTGTCATCGAGCTACCTCTGACACCTTCAGGAGCAGGGGAAGAAGAGGAATCTAATGGTTCGAGAAAGAAATCTGGACCTTGAAGGAGGGGCATGGTCCACTTAGCTAATCCACATCCATCACACAGGTTGAGTCACGAGGTAGAAGGCACAACATCCAGAGTACAAAGTCCTTCCAGTCCTTCCGTCACACCTTTAAAACGGCAATTAATCCCTCTCTCTGTAAAGCCTCCGTGCCCCTCCTCCCAACACTGTGGCTTAGGAGATGAATTTTTGTCATGACTTTGGAAGGCGAAGAGAAGTGTCCTGGAAAGGGGGAGAGGCTGTTTAGATCATAGCCCTCGGGAAAGCTGAAGGTTTTCATGAGGACATAAAAATGGCCGCCCCCCCCCCCTCTAGTTTGACTTTTTTAAAAGAAAGCGATAGTACTAAAGGAATGGACCCAATCTGCCACCCACCCTAAGGACCTTAGTGATCAGTCTAATCCTTTTGCTAAAAATAGGAGCAGTCAGCAAACCTCCAGAGACATCGAGGGAAATCAGCATCCTGAAAGAGAACCACTGTAGAAAAAAGAATAGCAGATTACCAAGAATTCGTGGATGGGTTATTATTTTTTATTTTTTTAAATTAACATACAAAGTAGCAGATATCATTATGGCATTTTGAAAGAAGTGAGTTTTAGGATAGTTTCCTTCCCTTTATCTCCCTCACTCCCCTGCTCCCTGATCTCTCCTTTTGATACACCCACACACAATTTCAAATGGAATTTTTAAGAGGCAGGGCCACTGTCACACAGCACCACAACCACACAGGGGAGCCTGAAACCTTCCAGGCTAACCCCAAACTTGCAGGTCTAGCCTCCCAAGCTGCTAGGATTGCAGGCATGCTCCACTACAACCAGCCTCCTTTCACCTCCCCTGTGTTCGACTGTCCCCTCTAACTGAATGCTTCTCTTGGGTTGAAAGATCCTAAGTTTTCCTGTAACCTTAACAAGCACCCTACCTTTTGGTTAAGTCTTTATCAGCACTCGATTTCGCCATTCCCCATGCCAGGCCATGTTGCAACCCTTCGCCCCTCTCCCTTCCCCTCCCCTGCCTCGGTCCTCCAGTTTATTTTCATTTTATCTGTATTACACTACCACCCCCCCTTCCCTCAAGGCTTCCACCCTGAGTGGTCTGCTCCTAGTTTCCTGGCTTCTATGTGTACTCCAGCATAAACACATAAAACAAAAGATCTATGATATGATATGATATGATATGATATGATATGATATAGATCATGTGGCCTGTGTCTGAGCCTGGCTGACATTACTCAGTATAATTTTTTTCCAGTTTCATCCATTTACCTGGAAATTTCGTGGCTCCCCTTTTCTTTACAGCTGAGTAATATATCATTATGCACATGACCCACATTCCCTTGTGTCATCTTCGCTGATGCCCTTTCTTGCATTTTGTGAATTAAGCTGCAATAAACAAGAATGTGCAAGTGTCTCTGTGGTGGGGTACAGACTCCACTGAGTGTCTGCCCAGGAACGATACAGCTGACCCAGCTAGCACTTCAAGTCCTGGCTTTTTGTGGACCCTCCAGGATGGTATCTACAGTGACTGTGCTACTTAAACTCCCACAAATAATAGATTAGGGCTTCCTTCCTCACATCCATGCCAGTATTTGTTTTCATTTCTATCCTAATCATAGGTATTCTGAATGGGCGGAGCTAAACTCTTCAATAATCTTAATCTGCATTCCTGTGATAGCCAAGGATGTTAAACTCACTTTGAAGTGTTGAGGAGCCACTGGTACTTCTTGTGAGACCACTTGTTCATGTCCATAACCTATATTTTATTGGGGTTGTTTGTTTTCTTGATTTTTTTTTAGGTTCTCAGCAAAGGAAAGTAGCAACCGAGGGAAGAGGCAGCCCAGAGAGTCGATCTTTGGCAGCTGTACATTTGACTAGTCTCTGAAATATAGAGAGAAGGTAACAAACTAAACAGTAGGTGGATTTTAAAGAGGCTGTACCCATTAGGACAGGACAGGATATTGAAACAGTACAGATAACAAACACACTTAGAAATATTTAAATAGAATTTAAAAATAAAATCAACATAAAACAAAGTCAAATAAAGACAAGAGAATGAAAATAAAGAAATAACGAGAAGGTAGAAGAAACCGAAAGATGTGGGAGAAGGAGCCAGACCCAGCTGCACAGGCCTGTAATCCCTGATACTCAGGAAGCTGAGGCAGGAGAATCCTAAGCTCACAATTAGAATGAATAACTTAGAGAGGGACCTTGTCTCAAAAAGACTTGTTTTCATTTCAACAAAGGGCCAGCAATGTAGCTCATTGGTGTGAAGTCCTGGGTTTGCCCCTCAGTACTCCAGGGAGAAAGAATGAAAAGCATGATTTGGGATATTAGATTTTAACCCAAGAATTCTAATACTAATCCAACACAGAGAGAGAGGTGGGATTGTCTATTAAATCAATCATAGAAGAAAGTCTCCCTGATGTCTGTCAATCACAAGAGTCAATGCTGCAATGACCAATCACAGTGGCCATTCCTAAATATGCTCTCCTGAAATCTAAAACATCAAAGATAAAGAGGAGATGTAAGACTTCCACAAGAAGAAAAAGAATCTACAAATGTATTAAACTTTTCATCAACCATACTGGATTTTCAAAGAAAGCAGAGCAAAGAGCAAAACTGGCAAAATTCTGATCAATTATTTTGTACCTAAATTCAATACCTATCCAAACTATCAGTCTAGTGTAAGGACTTTATAACTTTGAATTTAAGGACTCAGAAATGATAGGTTCCAATTGTCCTTCCTAGGAAACTTGTCTGTTACTATGTTCCAGAAAAAAAAATTGAATAAAAGAGGGAAAAAAACACATAAATCAAGCCAGAACTGCAGTGATCACAAAAAATATCTCGAGATGATACCCATGCAGTAATGCCAAAACTAGAAGTACAGGATGGAATGGGAACTTTAAAATGTCTTCAATTAAGCCAACATTCTTACTTCAATGACAGTGTAATGAAAAAACCTGGGAAGCTTCTGAAATTCATAAGGACCACCCAACATAGTTAGAACAATCTCTAGGCTGCCTGAGCAAAATCATAAAAGATAGGAACTTGAGTAATCATTTGCATCTTCTGAAATTTGATTTTTTTATTTGAAAAGCAAATGGAAGTGAGATGTGGTGGTGCACACCTTTATCTATAGATCTTGAGAAACTGAGACAGGAGCATCACGAGTTCTGGGGTATGTCCTGAGACACTGTCCCAAAAAGAAAACTGAATATAGAATAATTCCTGGGTTGGAGAAATGGTTGAGCAGGTAGAAGTGTTCTTGTGAAGTCTCAAGACCTAACTCCCATCTTCACGACCAGCGCTACATAGTGAAAGCAGGGTACAAATTCTCACAAGTTACCTTCTGTCTTCCACATGTGTTCTGTGGCACACATGTACCCCCAGGTGTGCAAACATACATGCGCGCACACACACACACACACTCCCACACACATTCACTCACATACAATAAGAAGAAATTAAATAATGCCTACTTTATGTTGTGTTGAACAGTAGATAAAATCATGCATACAAAATACTTAGAACATTGCACTCAGCATTTTCCCCTAAAAGGCTTATTTTTATTATCCTTTCTGTACCAAGAAAAAAGAAAAAAAAGTCAATTAGAGTTTTGGAGAAAGATAAAATGAAGCTGTCAGGAAATGTCATATGTCAAATCAAATAAAAAATACAGTGTGATTTTGAGTGACTGAAGGAATGTGAAGCTGAAATCAGAATCCGTTTGATCTGAAGATGGGGGTTTTGCCTCGGAGTGGCATAGGTTTAGAGTTAAGATTATTTTCATTCTCCGTTAAGTCTAATCAAACTACTTGGTTCTCTACTGAATAATATTTACATAATCACAGTTTCCAACTGCCATTTAATGGTATTCAGTTTAAGAAACTAACCTCTCCTCAAAGCACAGAAGACTTAATTATAGCCGCGGATCAGAGTATAAATGCAATAAACTTTGCTCGTGGAAAACGAATGATGGAAAGTTGAGAGGAGCCTGCTGAAAAGTGGGGAGGAAGTGTGTGGTCCTCACCTTCTCTCCAGACATGATGTCTACCCAAGAAAGGGTAGTCCCGTCTGCTGCGATGGCTTTAATGGCGACCCAAAGAAGACGTTTTAAACGATGTAACTTGAGAAATGGTGCAGAGGAAGATGAGTGATGTTCATTACTGTGCTGGAGTCTGGGACTTCCACAGCCACCTTGCCTCTCGGGACTGGGGCCTGACAGCTCAGGGCAGATGTCCTGCATGCAGGCAAGGGGATAATGTCACCGTGATTTTATGCCTGGATGCTATCGGAAATTTTTCTTACATGTTTGAATTTTTTATATTACTTGCATTTTAATGAATCAAAAATCTCTCATTCTCCTAGCCAATGCATATTTATAGAGTGCTATTCTGCTCCAGAATCCAGGTTCTGGGGATTAATAAATATAATCCTTGCAGTGAAGTAAAATCTAGAATTCTTATCAGCGAGACTGACAGTAACGTGGAAATTATTTGATCAATAAACTGATTTCAAGTAATTAGTTCTACAGAGATGTGTTGTAGAGGGGAATGTACAATCTTTCTAGGGAAATCAAGGGAGGGTTTTGAGGGAGGGGGGAAGAGAAACCTGAACAAGGAGAAGGTGACCGACCATTCCAAGGTGTGGGAAAGTGTTGCCTGAAACCCGAAGTGTGTCTTGCTCACAGGCTGGAAGGCAGGACAGTTGGTCAATAGAATGGGTAAGGGGGAGATTATGAGTCACTTCAGAAAGTGGGTGGAGGCCAGACTTGATGGACTCTTCTGGGTCACAATTAGTAATTTGATTTTTGTCTAATTAAAATGCAAAGTTATTAAAAAATTTTAAGTAAAGGCGTGATACCTGAATTGACTCTTAATAAATTTGTCATTTGAATCAGGCAATATGATTACACAGGCAATGATTTTAATCACTTTCCAACTAGGAACAGAATAAACTGTCATCCCGGAGAGGGAACAGGGGATGGGAGGCGAGGTGATGTGACGGTTTCTAAACAAGGTAATAGTAGAGATGGTGAGACATCCAAATTCAGAATGTATTTAAAGGAGAATGAAAAGACTATGGATAGGTGCATGCATGGAGGATGGATGGATGGATGGATGGATGGATGGATGGATGGATGGATGGATGGGTGGGTGGATGGATGGATGGATGGATTGATGGATGAGTGGATGGATAGATGGATGGATGGGTGGATGGATGGATGGATGAGTGGATGGATGGATGGATGGATGGATGGATGGATGGATGGATGGATGGATGGATAGGTGGGTGGGTGGATGGGTGGGTGGGTGGATGGATAGGTGGATGGATGGGTGGATGGATAGGTGGATGGATGGGTGGGTGGATGGATAGGTGAGTGGGTGGATGGATGGATGGATGGATGGATGGATGGATGGATGGATGGATAGGTGGATAGATGGGTGGGTGGATGGATAGGTGGATGGATGGATGGATGGATGGATGGATGGATGGATGGATGGGTAGGTGAATGCTATGGAGAAAAACAAAGGCTCTGCTGTAGCTGCCAGAATTTTGTCAGGAGAAAATGCCAAAACTGTAGTCAGATGTTTTTTGGACTCCAGCTCCCAAATAATGATAGGGAGACTTCTTATTAAGTACAAAAGCTTGGCCTTAGCTTGGGCTTATTCCCAAATAGCTCTTATAACTTAAATTAACCTGCTTATATTAATCTTCATTCTGCCACATGACGCATTAGCTTTGATCAGTACCCTGCATCCCACTTCCTCCGTGTCTAGCTGATACATTCTCCATCTCTCAGATTCTTCCCCAGAGTTTCTCTCTCTCCCCAGACATCCCACCTATCCCGTCTAACTATTGGCCATTCGGCTCTTCCTTAGACCAATCCAAAGGTAGAGACACGTTTCACAAAAGATTATTTTATTCTACAACACAAAACTATGTGAATGGTGGTGCCCTTTGCTTACGTGAGAATTCAAAGAGCAGCCGTTTAGTAAGAGCAGAGACGTAATTCTGCCCCTGCGTTTAAGCCCTGTTAAATCTGAAGCATCCTTTTGACATTCAGGTAGCAGCAATATATGTAAGACTGATGCCAGAGAGAAGCGCTACACAGAGGTGCAGTTTACAAGTCCCAGAGGTGGACTGCATTCTACAGCCATGGCATTCCATATGATCTCCATGAAGAGAACACAACCAGAAGTCAGAAGAAGACACCCCCAGAACAGCCAGTGAGACTCCCTGACTTGATAATCCAGAAGAAAAACCACAAAGGCTATGAAGGAGAGACTGATGAGGTAGGATGTCAGTCAACCAATGTGTGATGTCACTGGGAAGAAAGAGGGGCAAGTTTCAGCCGAGCAGCGTGGTCAGCTATGCCAGTTGCTGAAGAAAGCACTGTATAAGGAAGAGATGGAATTGCCTAAAGTAAGAGCAGTTGCCCAGGAATAGCAGAGACAAGCCCCACCAGCAGGGCTGGAGGAGATGAAGAATCTGAATTTGGAAGTTCAGATTGGTTTGTAGAGACATTCTCTCAAGAAACAAGAAAACCTTGGTAACTGAGCAAGATATGAAGTCAAAACAAGGTTTTGTTTTTACTTGCTTTGTTTAAAGTGGCAATATCAAAGTCTGCTTGTATGCTAATTAGAATGATTAATTAAACAGGCAACGTGCTATTGGAGAGAAAGGCATACATGCAGTAATGAAGTTTTTGAGGAGACTGTAAATGATGGGAACACCATCCAAGCCCAGTTCTTGCAATTGCATAGTATGGCTCAAGGACCTGTTACCCACACGGACAGATGGAAGGCGAAGAGCTCTACGTTCGTGCACTTTGACGGGGGGGGGGGGGGGGGGGGGGGAGGGGAGGACGTGGTTGGTAGGGTGGGAGGGGGGGGGGGGGGGGGGGTTCGATGGGGAGGCGGGAGGGAACGGCAGGGGGTGTGGGGTGGGCGGAGAAGGGTGTGTGGCGCGTGGGAGGGGGGCTCGGGGA
>NW_026067975.1:3272374-3297760 GCF_014885135.2 Alexandromys fortis | reverse complement strand
GGAGGGAGGGAGGGAGGGAGGGAGGGAGGGAGGGAGGGAGAGAGAGAGAGAGAGAGAGAGAGAGATCTCATAGTCACCATCAAGGCTCTGGTAAACCAAGCCTTCTCTTCTAAGTCCATTCGCTGTCTGACTACAGCCCCATGAGAGACCCCAGCAGATGTGGGGATGAAGAACCATTCAGCAATCCCTTCCCAATTCTGACTCACCGAGCTGTGGTGCTTTACTCTACCGTGTCACACAGCTAGTTATAAAGTACTTCTCAACCTTGTCATCAGCCACTGGAGGGAGATGAGGAGCGCAGGTATGCTGAGCTGTGGGGACCCGTGGCAGGGCCAATACAGATGAAAGATTTGAAGTTCCCATGAGCCCAAGGATCTTCTGAAGCAGAAAGCTTTCAATAAGGAGTTGTTAAGACTAGAGACGGTACAAAATATTGACAAATAATTGAAACCAATATTTTAAGCTAATTCTGTCACAACTGATGCAAAGATGGTGAAGACAGTCTCAGGACTGGGTGGCTGTGGTGTGTCAGAGGAACCAGCAAAGTCAAGGGACGACTACGCAAATGCTGCTGCCAGAAATACTGATAAGGAGACAACTTACCAGGTAAGGGTGTGTTCTTGGGACCATATTATCTTTCTACCCTGCTGAAACCCCTGGGTATGTTATCTCTTTACACCCCACTCTACCCAGCTATAAAATGAGGGTGGTGTTAACATCTACCATAGAGTACAATTGGGATGAGATAAAATAATGTTTTAAAGTGCTTAGAAGGGTCCAGGAAAAGAGAGGCTTCCCACTAAATGGTAGCTCGGGATTGTCACTGGCACCAGAGATAAAGGCAGGCAGCAGAGCAGGTGCTGGGGAGCCAAGGATGAAGGTCAGTGAAGGACAGCAACAAGGTGGGGTAGCAGGTGGCAGCATCTGACAATGTGCTTCAAAGGGCTGTGGTCTTTGAAGTTGAAAGCAAGTGCCATGATTAATTAAAGGCTGGAAGGGGGAGTAAGGAAGACACCCCCCTTTAAGGCACAAAATCAAAAGTGTCTGTGTGAGGAGGCCACAGAGAGAGCAGTGTCCTTGGGGACAGCCAGGCTCCATCACAGGAGAGAAACAGTGAAACAGCTCGGGGGAGATAAAGGTTTATGACTGTTGATGGGAAGCTATCAACTCCAAAGGCTTTGGACAGATGAAGAGGAACAGAAGGGTCCGTTTCAAAATGAATAGAGTCATGTGATGATAAAGGCTGGGCAGGGGCAGGTTCTCTGATGAAGATGAAGGGGTGAAGCTGAAATATTCATGACTTACATGGGGTTGGTCCAGGAAGTCTCCCCGGGAGAAATGTGGAGAGATTCGAGACCAGCTGTGTAGTCTTAGGGTTTGTGGCAGTGTCTATGGGAACGCACAAGGACCACATGGAAACTCCTTCCCTATGCAAGTCTTTAAAGGTACCTGGGAGGGAGAGAGGGAGGGGGGAGGGAGGGAGGGAGGGAGGGAGGGAGGGAGAATGCATTGTTGAGGCCAGGGCATGAGGTCATGTGTTTTCCTCTATCACTATCCACCTTATTGGATTGAGCCCAGGTCTCTCACTGAACTCAACATTTGGCCAGGATGAGTGGCCAGAGAGCCCTCAGGATTCACCTTTGTGTTCATAATACCGAGGTTACAGACACACAGTCATGCCTGGCTTTTTACATGGGTTCTAGGGATTTGAACTCAGGTCATGCTTGCAGAGCAAGTGATCTTTCCCACTGAACCATCTCCCCAGCTCCATGGGAATTCTTACCACAGCAAAGAAGAGGCAAACAGCACTCTCCTGTGTCACCATTAACCTTAAAGAACACACTGGATCCCTGGCTACAGAGAGCAGTGGGGCCTGGCAAGGGCAGGAGGCCACACCAGATGGTGAGAGGACCAAATGAGATCCAGAAACACTGAAAGTAAGGTTTACAGAGGAAACAATAGACCTAACTTAGAACAAGCAACCAATCAGGAAGCAAAGAAGGGAAAAATCCCCTGCCCTGCTCTGAGGTTACAAAGAAAGAAGTGGAAAGCCTCCAGAAACCCTACAAAAACAAAACTTGCCATAAGAGATCTCTGTGTGTTGTGATGGGTGCTGCTGGAGAAGGAACCTGGGTGCCTAGAGATGGGCCCTGGCCCTGACTTGCAAGCTGGTATGAGAGATGAAGCTAATCCTCAGAAAAACATTGGAGCCAAACTATTCTGCTGAAGGAAGTTAAAAATAAATAAAATAAAACCCAAAAACATACCGTTAACTCTGTGCATACTCACATACATAAACACACACACATACACACACACTCCACTGACTAAGCCAGAGACTGCCCCAGAAACATGAGAACATGGGACTGGAGTTAAGCTGGACAAGCATGCACTCAGGCAAACACTGCAGGCTGCTGAGGGCAAAGCTCAGAGCAATGGTAAGGGAGCATGCCGCTACAAAGGTAAACAAACATGCAAGGCCCCTCCGGAGCCACGGACACTGAAAATGTGGCGAGGAAGTGCTACCCACCACCAAAGAAGCAGGGATCAAGCCATGGAGCACCCATGCTGAAAGCTGGAGAGGCTTATTCTTGATGGGAGAGGCAGACAGAAGACCAGTTCAACACAGAATTCAACTCAGAAGCAAAACAGAGCGCAGATTTCACCTAGTCATTCTAGTCGGTCTTTTTTGAACACCGGGGAGATAGATCGGAAGATGCTTGCAAACTGGCAAAGTTCAGAGTGCAAAGATACCCCAGGAATGGAAACCCACAGCCAGCACATAAAACTAGAAATACTGATGATTATACTATTTTCTGGTCTTGTTTTGATTTATTTTTTATTATTTTAATTTTTACTTTCATATTTTTATTTTAAATATTTTGTTTTCATTTTTATTTTTGCTTGAGTGAGCTCTATGATTGCTCTGCTTTTTTCTGCACTATTATGCTCTCTCTATTATTTCTCACATCCTCAACGTTCTGTTATGGTTTTATTGTGAAATCATCCTCACAGTCTCATCAATCTCTCCAGGCTGTGAACTCAGAAAGCTGTAGTAGCCTGACAAGATATACCCACTGGTGAAATAGTGGCATGAATTATGGGAGTAACCAACCACTTTCTGATTGAATCTAAGGCCTGCTCCATGAGATGAAACCTATTCCTAACACTGTTAAAAGGGTCGTGAACCTATGTAGTGACAGGTCATGGGTCCTAAGGGTGAACCTAATACTATTATTTTGGAAAATGGACATCATATTAAAATGACTCCTACTGACTTATTGCTATACCCGAAGGTCAGAGCATTTCTCATCCCTACTCAGAGAAGCTTCTTGTAAATGGCAATTAACACAGAGACCCTCACCTGGTCAACAGGCAAAGAATAAGAAATTTCAGCATTCTCAGTTCTAAATGGGACATCTGTGTTACACCCTTGCCCCTCAGGCTCAGGGATCTTCATAGAAGAGGGGTTGGAAGGATTGTAAGGGCCAGAAGTAGCATCAAGGAAACAGTGTTTTCTAGATGCAACAGAGACGTTGCACACGTGAGCTCACAATGGTTATGACAGCATGCGTAGGACATGTACGAGTTCAAACAGACAAAAACCCTAGCCTAGAGGTAGAAGGCAGGAATGCAATTCTACCACTCACTGAGGAGCTATTGGCATTTTATTGCTTCTGGGAGAGGGAGAGTCAGTTTTCTTTAATGCTGTGACCCACGGTAGGTCAAAACCACAGGCAAGGAAGTCCCTACTTTCAAGATTAGTTGGACAACACAGACTTTATGGGGAGGATGGAGAAAACTCAAATTTTATGGGAAGGGAGGTCATAGTGGAGAGAGAGATAATGGGAGAAGTTGGAGGAGAAGTGAATATGTTCAAAATACTTTGTATAAAATTCTCAAAAATTAATAGAAATATCTTTTAAAATATGCAATGTCTTCCAAGAAGGTTCAAACAAGTCAATGAATGATGTGAAGACAGCAACTCAGAGCCTGAATAAAGAGGTCAATTATGTGGATGAGAAAGTCTGCAACATGGATTAAAAATTCAGTAACATAAAAAAATCATTAAAAAATAATAGTCTGAAAAGATGCCAAATAGAAATATTCGAAATAAAAAAGCCAAATAAATTCATCAGATAAAAACTATGAAAAACATCATCAATAGACTAGATTAAGCAGAAGAAAGAATACTATGGATGGAAGATAAGGTTAAAAACAATATCACAATGAGACAGCCATAAACAAAAAGTAATCAGGCCTGGTGGTACAGTCCTATAATCCCAGCTACTAAAGGATGCCATACTGTGGGACAATGGTCTGTATCCTGTCAATTATATTTTAAATAAATGCTGACTGGCCAGTAGCAAGGCAGAAAGTATAGGTGGGACAACCAGATAAGAAGTAAAAGCGGGTCAAGGAAAACAGGAGAATTCTGGGAAGAGGAAAGCTTGGTCAGCAGTTATGACCCAGCCACCGAAGAAGAAAGATGTGACTGCCTCACTGAATAATGTACCAAGTCACATGGCTAGCATAGACAAGAATAATGGGCTAATATAAGTTATAAGAATTAATAAGAAGCCTGAGCAATGTAGACTTCTGTGTGATTTCTTTGGGACTTAACAACTGCGGGAACGGGGCAGGACAGAAACCCTGACAACAGTGCCAGGACTGAGACATCACAAATTCACAAGTTCACAAGGATCACAAGTTCAAAGCTAACCTGGGCTGCAGAATGAATTCAAGGCCAGCTTGAGCAACTTAGTGAGATTCTGTCTCAAAACAAAAACTAAAATGAAGATGAAGATATATCTAAGTCATGAAGTACTTGCCTACCAGGCAAGAAACAACAGCCACACATTCCCACCATCTTATGATGCCACACTTTCCCGACCATGACAGAGTCTATTTTCTAAAGCCATGAACCAAAATAATCCTCTTCTCCTTTGCATTGTTCATGTCGTATGTTTTGTTAGAGAGACGTGAAAAGGAGCTACCATGCCTTAATAGTTTTACTGTTGTTGCTATTTTATTTCTTTTTCCCTTTTCTGATTCCTGCTCTTGAAGACCTTGGGTTCAACACCAGATTCCACAACAAAAGAAAAAGAAAGAAAATGATACTACAGCATTCTCAGGACTTTGTAAGACTCAAGGACATTATCAAAAGACCAAACCTGATCATCTATGGGATAGATGAGTAGATGAGCTACCCTGTAGAAGGGAAGAAGGAGCTGAGATTTAAAAAAAAAAAAAAAAGAAAAAGAAAGAAAAGAAAAAGAAAAAAAACCTAATTTGTAGAAAAATCTATTCAATGAAATTGAAAATTTTCCCACAGCTAGGGAACGATATGGACAAATAAGTACAAAATACATCTAGAACCTCTCTAAGATAACAGGCTCTCCAAGCCAATTTACTGTTTAAATTGCAGAACAAATAAAACTAAACTCTGGAAGGGAGAAAACCCAACTCTTTTACAAAGACAAATCTACTCCCTAATATCTGGGAAAGCATGGAATCATAGAGGTCAGATTCTTGAAGTAAATAACTGCTGAACAAGATGATTCTGTCCAGGGAAAATATTCTTTTTAGTTGATGAGTACATAAGGATCTTCCAAGACAAGCACAGAATAAAGCTCCTTATGATTACTTGGCCAGCATTACAAAAGATGCTTAAGAGAATGATACACACAGACAAGGAAGAAAGTCACTACATGGTTGCATTAAAAAAAATAATAATAATTAATCCCACAAAGGGACCAGATAAATAAAGAACCAGGAAAGAATCAAACTGTGTAGTTCAGAAAACCAGAGCTCCATGAAAAATAAGGAAGAAAGAAAAGAAGAAGCACGCTTTGAACCAACTAAAAAAACAACCAGTAAAACCAACAAATACTTCTGTACAGTAACCCTAAATGTTAATGATCACAGTTCCCCAATTAAAGGATACAAACTTGTACAGGAGAAATAGATCAGCAATTAAGCGTGTGTTCTGCACTTACCAAGGACCCAAATTCAACATACTTGATATTCTTGAATGAAGAAGTCATTATGAAACCCATAGCTTTGTACAGAGAGCATACACTAATACAATTATTAAAGAGAAAATAAACAAAAAAAACTGTACCTCAAGAGTGGGGTGTGGATGACCAGAGGCAGTCTGCTCTTTTGTTTGTAAGGCAGAGTGGGAGCATCAGTATGATCCATTCATGATAGCTCAAAAGATGATTTCTCTCTGCCAGGGACACAAAGGTTGAGTCACCTGACCCTGAATTATTGAACGGGCATCAGACACTCAACATCTCCCATGGGAAAAGAATGGAGCATTGTTCATCTTCACAGTACCCTGACAAAAATCAGGAAATAGAGCTTATGGCAAGGAAACATCCCAGGCATGAGGCCTGAGGAGCTCACGGTGCTTTATGGGAGAAAGGAGGTCTTCCTTTGTGCTCATAATTGGCATCAGCAGTCTACAGGGGGATAATGTCTCCGTGAGGAGCCCCTTACACTCCACACCTAAACATAGCTCACGGTGGTGCTGCCTAGATATAGACCGCACATCAGCTTCCCTGTTTTTTCATGATTTTTTTAAAATTATTTTGTTTTATACATCCTGACCACAGTTTCCCCTCCCTCCTCTACTCCTAGTCCCTCCCCTCCCCTTGCCCCTCTGCACCCCCCTCCCATCCATTCCTCCTCTGTTTCTCTCCAGAAAAGGCCAGGCCAGGACTCCAAATGGAGATCAACCAAACATGGCAAATCAAGTTGCATTAAAATTAGGTGCCTCTCATATTAAGGCTGGAGAAGGCAACCCAGTATGAGGAACAAGTTCCCAAAGCCAGCAACAGAATCAGAGACAGCCCCTGCTCCCACTGTTAAAGTCCCAGAAGAAGACCAAGCTACACAACTGTCACATATGCAGAGAGCCTAGGTCAATCCCATGCAGGCTCCCTGGCTGTTCGGTCTCTGTAGGCCCCTGTGAGCCCAGGTTAGTTGATTCTGTGGGTTTTCTTGTGATGTCCTTGACCTCTCTGGCTCCTATATCTTTCCTCCCCTTCTTGTGCAGGACTCCCTGAGGTCTGCCTAATGTTTGACTGTGGGTCTCTGCATCTGTTTCCTCCAGTTGCCGCATGAAGCCTCTCTGACGACACTTCTCATCTTGTTTTTAACTGTGTCACCTTGGATTAATCATCTCCCCTCATCTGAGCTCGTTTGTCTTTGGGGTTCTCCATAGACCAAATGTGCAGGTTAGACTCGTCCGATCCCTGCATGTCTCTATGTTATTAAGTGTCTGGCGTGTGTGCTAGGCACCAAGTACAAAGGCACACTGGGAACACAGTCTTTGAGAGACAGACATAACCTGGAACACAAATTTGTTAAATTATAAATGAATCTGAACCTTCATGTTTGTCTTAGACAATGCTAAGGCTGCCATGGCTGAGACCGTAGACAGGACATTCATTCCTCACCGTTCTGAACACCGTAAGTCCGAGATGCAGATCTAATGACCCGTGAGGACATGTCCCTACTTTCCAACAGCCGTATCCTCTCATGGTGGAGTGCAGAGTCAAAGAACAAAATTCCACACCTCTTGTTTTACGGGCGCTCACCTCATTCATGAGGGCCAGTCTCATGACCAACGTACCACACCAGGACTTCACCTTCTAACGCCATCTCACTGTGGGTCAGGAGTTCAGCCACGATTGATGCACATGACCTCAAGCATGAGGCTTAATCAGCCTGTGATCCTTTCATCCAGAAAATAGATTTAAAAGCCTGTATCATCCTGCTGTTACTAAATTATTGGCATCACATGTGTGATGTGTCTTCCATTGTGCCAGAATTTGATAGTTAAATACAGTGGTTGGTGATGGTTTTCTCACTCATTGAGTCTAATGCTGCAAACTGTAGCCAGGAATGCAGTTGTGAATCCTGCAGGTAATCCTCCTTATGCCCTTCTAGAACCTTCATGGACAAAATTCAATATACTCAGTGTCTATCAGTCAGGCATGGCCTGTCCTGGTAGACTGTTGGCAAGATGGCCCCCACTCCACCCACAAGCATGAGGCTCCATCAACAGTCTTTCACGTAAGTACACTTTTTCTAAGAGAAAAAAATAGCTCACCCGTGTGACAACGATTCCATCATCCGGGACACAAGGGTGGTATTCTGTGCAATGAAAGTAATTTACTAAATGGTCCTCCAGTGCTGTGGAAGAGTGAATTCATTTTGCACAGGTCACAAGTTTACATCCAGAGAGTGGTTTCCTCTCTGCCAGAGCAGACCCAAGTCTAATGGAAAATTGAAGCGCGGTACCAACAATGGTTCCCATTAGTCCTGGTCCTTGGGAGCCTGGCTGAGGGAGAGAGATGTGAGCAGCGGCTATCTGTGGAGGACCCAGATGAGGCTCCATTGCCACTCTTAGGACCGTCCTCTTCTATGGAAGGGGCCAAAAGACTGGAGAGTAAGAAGGTGAGGGGAGCGCATACAAGTTGTCGAAAGAGAAGACAACAGCAGGGGCCTCAGGCTCCAGACAGAAGCGTGTGTGTGTGTGTGTGTGTGTGTGTGTGTGTGTGTGTGGAAGTTCAGTAAGGCTAGCCCTGATTCCTGTGTCAGGAGAGTGCACACGAATAGAAACGTGTGAGTGCATATCTTTGTCGCACAAGAGATGCCCTGCCACTGAACAAGGTAGAAGGAAAGAAAAGACTACTTGTGATTCCTTAATCCCTCGCCCTCTCCCTCTCCCTCTCCCTCTCCCTCTCCCTCTCCCTCTCCCTCTCCCTCTTCCCCCTCTCTCTCTATTCCTCTCCCTCTTCTCTCCTTCTCTCTCTCTCCCTCTCTCTCTCTCGCTCTCGCTCTCGCTCTCTCTCTCTCTCATTTTTAAATAGTCTCCTCTTCACATGTGCGTGCCCTCCCCAGGGCTGCTTTTCCCAGATACATCTCAGTGTTTCTCAGCAGATCTGCATTTAGAACCTGCCCTTTTGGAACATTCAGCAATCACTCCCAAATGTTACACAGGGCCTCCCTACATAAGGAGACATCACAGCACACCCCGCCAGGGCACGTGATGTTCAGCACCCCACTTCCAAGCTTACTTTTCAGGCTGCCTAAGATCAGAGATCAGAAGACAATCCAACAAGGACAACACTATTCAGCGGTGTGAAATCTCCATGGAGCAGATTTCAGACAAACTCTACAGGGGAATGGAAGAGGGCAGACACAAAGTCTGAATCTCTGTCTGGTTCAGTTGCCACTTTCAGCAACCCCACATCTCTCTCTTGCCTGCTAGAACTATTACAGTCTGTGATTTTATTGTAAAGAACCAGTTTAAAATCAGGTAACCCTGGTCAACAGGGTTTTATATGTTTTGTAGGGGGAAAAAAATTTGATCAAACTAACTTGATAAATCAAGTCGAGGACTTTCATCCAGGAAACTCCTAAAAGTGTTACTTAAACATTAAACACATCCATTTATAATATGGATATCTGAACCATACAGCAACGGGATTATCTGAGACAAAAGTCCCCACTGGTTGACAATGGGTTAGCCCAGACACTCTGGGGCCAAATTTCTGGGTGTGGATCCTCCCTCTTCTCTTTATTAGAGGGTGGCCTTGATCTAGTCACGATCTCACCTTGTCACAGCTCTCCGCTGCTCTGTGTCTCTAAGGGAAACGACCATCATGGCGCCTGTTCATATCATTCGCATGAGATTTAATGAGCTTAAAATGAATAAAGCATTTACACAAGCAGCCACCAACAATGCTTTTGAAAAACTGCTATGAATATAGATCATTTCAGGCTCTCAGAAGCAAAATGGTGCATCCAGCCTTTGATGGAAAAGACACCAGGGGCTGAGGATATGACTCAGCCGCTAAGACCACTGGCTGGGTTCAATTCCCAACACCCACATGGCAGCTCCCAACCATCTGTAACGTCAGGTCCAGGGGATCCAATGCCCTCTTCTGGACTCTGAGGACACTGTATACATGTAGCTCACAGATATACAAGCAGGCAAAATACTCCAATACACAAGATAAATTAAACTAAATTATTTAAAAAGAAGAATATTGGTTTCCTTTATAAAAAAATAAAAGAGCATCCCATTACTCTTTCCCTTCCTAAAAACTGGCCTGTTTTTAGTCTGTAAACAAAACAACAAATGCTTAAGTTAGGAATTAACAAAACAAGAAGTTGATGGAACATTATACAATATGCATATGTGGAAAGAAGGTGTTCAGAGTAGGAGGTTTTACAGAAAAATACCAGATAGGAACTGAGTGCAATTTAGCCTGATTGCACAAAGTCTCGGGGCCTGGGAAACTGACACTTCATGCAGCTGGGTATGCAGACCAATACATATGGGCATATTTGTGTGTGCTGAGCAGTAAGTTCCCAGATTTTGCTGTTAAATTGCTGAACCAAGAAAAAAAAACCTTCTGTAACATAACACTATGACCCTATCAACATCCTGAACACTTGTTGGGAGGTGGCTTTTTTTAATGAGCATATTTAAAGGATTCTCTTAAATAATAATGATTATGAATCTGTGTTCCTCCGAAAGTCCCTTCTGTGACATCTCTGTCACTGACATCTTTGCCTCTATTCCCTCTCCTAGTCTATCCCTTCCTGCTTTGCTTAAGACATAAGTAGAGTCCAGAGCTCATCCCACCAAGGCAAGCAAAGCTAAGACATTTCTAAGCTTGCTATCCGGGCTTGCTGACATCAGAAGGCAATCCGACCCGCATCGCCACTCACCGGCGTGACATAGCTACTACGCAGATTGCAAACCTCTGCATTGTCCTTGTATTTGCTCAATCTCATTGCAAGTTTCCTCTAGATGACTTTCCTCTTAAGGATTTGAGAAATGATTGGAAACCTTCTGGACCGTCAGTCCTCCGTGTGGGAAAGCCACGCTGTCAGACAGCTTCCCAAGGCTGCAACTATGGAAGAAGCCAGTAGCCTCTCTTCCTGTCCTGGTCATTGTTAACCAAACCTGGGCCTGGGCATATCACCAGCAGTTTGCTCCCAGTCCCCACATCCATTCTTTGACCTTCTCTTTGCAGTGCTGAGATGACCCCAAAGAAAACATCAGTCTGGCGCATTGGACTGAGCCATTGACTTTGGAGGAAGTCGGGAGAGGGAAGAGAAGACAGCGCCTTTCCTTCCTGCTCCCTGCCTGGCTGGGAGGTGTTCTCTCACAGGGGCCTGCATCCCCCCACTGTCCTGTGCATCGCTCCCCATCCCTAAAGGCCTGGGGTGTGTTTATTCCCTTGATTTCACCCACGCTCCTTTAAGCAGCCCCTCGTCTGCAGTCTCTTTGACTGGAAATTGGATTTATTGGCTGACATATTGACGGTTAAAAGAAACTTAGCTTCAAACATATATAAATCATTTCTCGGCATTACATTTAAAAAAAATATATCCCATTTGCATGTACATATAGCTCAGCTCTACCCCAGGTGAGCAGCCCTGCTGAAGGAAGTCAGGCTTACTGCAAATACTTCAACTTCTTCAGGAGCTGTAATACCTGGTTCCTAAATGAGTTCAAGTTGCACATATATAGCACCCACTTACAAGACAGAGATAATTGCTTAGCCAAGATTAGAAATGTTTTGAGGTGTATAAAGTAATGTTCTCTTAAAAGGAAAAGAAATGTACATTGAAATTATTTTTAACTTAGGATCTCACAACATTAATCCACTTTGGCAACCCTCTCGGGTTCCTGGCCTTTCTCCTTCCTTCCTGGGACCTAAATCTCTTCAAGGCTGAATTGTTCCTGTCATGTAAACTTCAATGATTCCCACTTAGAGAAGGCATTAAGTAGCCAGTCTCCCCTCTGGCATCCAGCCTGATCCTGATGTGGTACTTTCTGTTCTTTGAGCTGTTCCAGTGCTTCTTCCTCACTGACCACAGCTTCACAGAACTGGAGACTCTTTTCCTCGTGGCTTTTTTCTCAGCATGTGGTCCCTCGCAAGCACTCAAAAAATATTGTCATAAGAATTAAGGAATGGACACAGGAGACAACTTTCTGGTCAGTAGTACAAACACTAAGGTTGGCAATTAACAAATGGGACCTCATGACACTGAAAAGCTATTGTAAGACAAAGGATACTGTCAAAGGACAAAATAGCAGCCTACAGAATGGGAAACGATCTTCACCAACCCCACATCTTACAGAGGAGTACAGGTCTAAACAAAGAGTTTTCAACAGAAGAATTTCAAATAGCCAAAGAACACTTAAAGAATTGTTCAATGGCCTTAGCTATTGTGGAAATGCAAATCTGAGATTCCATCTTACACCTGTCAGAATAGCTAAGATCCAAAAACACAGATAATGGCTAGTGCTGGAGAGGATGCGGAATGAGGGGAACACTCCTCCACTGCTGGTGGGAGTGCACGCTTGTACAGTCACTTTGGAAATCAATATGGCAGTTTCTCAGAAAACTAGTACTTGCATATAGACCCAGGTATACCACTCCTGGGCATATACACAAAGGGTGTTCAATCATACCACAGGACACTTGCTCATGGTATGGTAGACACTGCTTGTTCACAGCAGCTTTCTTCATAATAGCCAGACTTGGAAACAACCTTAGAAGCCCCTCAACCAAAAAAAAAAAAAATGGGTAAAGAAAACATGGTACATTTACATAATGGTGTATTACTCAGCTCTTAAGAACCATGACATCATAACATTTGAAGGCAAATGGATGGAACTAGAAAAAAAATCATCCCATGTGAGGTAAACCAGACCCAGAAAGACTAACATGGTATGTGTTCACAAGTAAGTGGATATTAGCTATAAAGGATAGTCATGCTACAATCCACAGACCCAGAGAGGCTAGTCACAATGAGGGCCCGGGAAGGGGGAGCTGCATGGATCTCTCCCTGGGAGGGGACAATAGAAGAGATCTCACGGGTGGACTAGGGACGTGAGGGCGTGGAAACATGAGGACTCGGGTTGAGGAGTAAAAGGAGGGGAAGAGTCCCGAAAGAAATGACTGGAAAGAGGGCGGCACATTTCAGGGATAGCTAGAAACCTGGTGCACGGGAACTCCCAGGAATCTACAATGATGACCCACATAAAACTCCTAGCAATTGGGGGATACATAGCCTGAACTGTCAATCTCCTGTGAGGAGGCAAGACTTCCAGTGGAGGGACTGGACCCCAAACCAGCAACTCCACCTTTGATCTACAGTCTGTCCTGCCTGTGGGATGTGCTGAAGGGTGACTCAGAAACTGAAGAAGTGGCCAACCTGCCGCACACCAAGCCCCCCACCCGCCCCCGTCTACGCTCTATGTGCTAGAATCCAGTTCATGAGCTTCAAGCAAGGGGCTGGGGGTTGAAATACACAAACACACAGAGACAGACAGACACACGGACCTCCAATCACAAAGCCCTTTTTTAATAGCACCATGGAGGCTTAAATACCCAGCAGTCAATGGCCAACAGGTGAAAATCCCATCCTCTGATCCTCTAGGCAAGGCACAGCTTTTAGTAACTCCAATTAAAAGGCTCTAGCAGGGAAGAGCAGCTGAAGGCCAAGACTCCAATTGGTCCCAACACCAACCAATGACTGGTCCAGCCCTGAGAGTGAGTCCACCCCTGACACTGCCTGGAGCACCAGGACCCACATGATGGATGGCCCGGAGACCTAGGATAGAACCAAACACAAATGGAGAAAAAAAATGTGAACATAATGATGCCCAACAATATTATGCTATACTAATAGATTGGTGACTACCCCAATTGCATCAGAGAGGCTGTATCTAGTAACTGATGGAGACAGTTGCAGAGACCCACAGCCAAACTGACACCAAGTTTGGAGAATCCTTCTGGAGAGAGGGAGAAAGTGTTTATGAGCCAGAGGGGTCAAGGACACCACAAGAAAACCCTCAGAAACAACTAACCTGTACTCTTAGGAGCTCACAGAGTCTGAACAGACCACCAAGAAGCCTGCATAGGACTGGCCTAGGCCTTCTACGTATATGTGACAGGTGTGTGCTTGGTCTACTTGTGGGACTCCTAACAATGGGAGCAGAGGCTACCCCTAATGCTTTGGGGAACTTATTCCTCATACTTGATTGTCTTACCCAGTCTTGATACAAGGGGAGGACCTTAGTCTTACTGCAACTTGTTGATATCAGAACTTGTTGTAATAGAACAAGCAGACCACTGAACACACACCACAGGGGTGGGAAAAGACTTCTCAAACCTAAAATCTGAAGACACTGGAAAGTCTTGAGGAAGCCAGGGTTTGCAGGACCAGGAGCCCTTAGTAGGAGACCCCCCTGTGACGGGCCCAACTGTCCCCTTTTTCTCTTTCATGTGTGCTAGGTGTGGAAAGGCTGAGGCCAAACAATAATCAGCCCCAAAGATACAAAATGATGGAAGGAAGGAGAAAGATAATAGATAGATAGATAGATAGATAGATAGATAGATAGATAGATAGATAGATAGATACATACATACATAGATACATAGATAGATACATAGATACATAGATAGACAGACAGACAGACGGCAGATAGACAGAGAGACAGATACAGATAGATAGAAATAAACAAATGATTTTGTGGATTTTCAGCAGCCTACAGTCTAGAGAGACAAAAAAAAAAAAAAAGGAGTTCAGGGCCAGCGAGACGGCTCAGATCACGAAAAGCTATAGGAGGGAAGGGAAGTCAAGGCAGAGCCAAAAGTCTGGACAGCATCACTCCTGTGAAACATTTACCGACTCCTCAGAAACACCTAGATTCAGGCAGAAAGAGGCCTCTCAGGGAGAAAGGAGCTGGGCAGGGCTACTGACAGTGTCACATAGCAGAAGGGTCTAAGGTCCCCTGGAGAGAGCATCATTCAGAACCTGTATCCTTTGTACACACTATTGGCTACCAGTAAAATTTTATAAGACATACAAAAGACATGACTACAAGATGTTTTAAAAGCAACAGGAGCAGGCTCGGGGGTGGAAACGCAATGCAGAGACAAAATTCCTTGCCTGGCATGTAGAAGGCTATGCACTGCATAAAGAATAAATAAAAATAAAATTAGAAACAGGCCCTCTAGAGACCCAATGAGTTATTTAAGTACTTCTGAACACCTAAAGTTGCTAAGCTAATGGAAATCTATAAAACTGAAAATTGCACCAGGGGATTAAATCTATAAAAGGTAGATAGAAATTCTAAGTTGATATTAGCTTACCCTAACACGCACAAAGCCATGGGTTTGATCAACACTACTAAACATAAATGAACGAATCAAACGAATGGGTATTAAAATTAATTCAGTAAGTGGATTTAGCTGGAAAGGGGACTAACAACATGGAAGACAGAAAAATAGAACCGCTCCAGAAAAATAAATTAGAAAATTCTGCAGGAGATACAAGGAAATCCCATAGAAAAATCCAACACACATGGGATTAAAGTCTCACGAGAAAAGGAGGGAAAGTGGGACACGGAGCAATATGTAAAAAGACATTGACCGAGAATAGTCAAAGTTGGCAAAAGACATCAAGTCACAGGGTCTAGAAGCACCTCAAGCTGTACAAAGATCAATACAAAAAAAAAAAAAAAAAAAAAAAAAAAAAAAAAAAAAAGCACATTGGTGATGTGGGATTCCCGTCTGTATGCTTTTAATATGTTTTATTACCACTGGTTAATGAACAAAGCTGTTTCAGCCAATGGCTCAGCAGAGCAAACCAGGCGGGAAATCCAGAGATATAGAGAGTAGGCAGAGTCAAGGAGACACAATGTAGCTGCCCAAGGAGACAGACACCAGACTCTTACCAGTAAGCCACAGCCTCATGCTGATACATAGATTAAAAGAAATGGGTTGACTCAAGATGTAAGAGTGACCTAGAAATATGCCTGAATCATTGGCCGAACTGTGTTATAACTAACATAGTTTCTGTGTGATTATTCAGGTCTGAGCAGTGGGGAAACGAACATGCAGTCTTGGCCTACACCTTGGAGAAACCAGGAATGGAGTTTGGCGGCAGAGCCCTTGCCTAGGATGCATGGGCCCTGGGTTTGAGTCCCAGCAAGAAAAGACAGCCAGATCAAACTACTAGACAGCAAGTACAAAGACAGCCTCGGAGAGACACACAAAGGAAAGAGCACTGAACTTAGGAAGATCAGATAAAAGATTCGCAATTCATTTACTCAAGTATACATGAATGTTTTTAATTTATTAAGATGCTTGAGCCTTAGCAAAAACAGAGGTTAAAAAAAGACATCATCCTTTCATCTGGCAGGCCAAGCTTAATGTCAACAGAAACGTAAATACAAACACGATCCTCATAAAGTCTGCCAAGACAGTTGTTTTCTTAAAAAACATCAAAAGAGGAGCGTGAAAGTTATAGAACATGTGTGTGTGTGTGTGGTATTGTTACACACACGGAAGTAGCAACCCAGGAAAGACACAGAGGCGTGACACCAAGCATCCCACTGAGCAATAGCGAGTTGTCTCTTGGGATTCAGTACACAGAGAGATCATAAAATAGAACTGAATAGCTGCAAACAGATTTGATAGAAAGTTGAGGCCCACCACAAGGAATTTTTGGCAAGAAAGGACCTTAACCCAAGACATTCTGTAGCCGGAGTGATCTGGAGCAACATGAAGGGTGCCCGTGAGAAGAAATCAGTTTCTGCCCACAAGGCCAGCTAGACTGCCATCTTATGTCCTGCTCCAGACAAGAAAGGGATGGTGGGACCTCCCCCCAAGGCAGCAAAAATAGAAAAGGAGACATAAGAGAGTTCTCTTGACAATGTTTCAAGGTCAACAGCAACAGGACTGAGCAGCTGTTGATTGGAGGAAACACAAATCTAAGAGAAAGTTGATTGAATGTGCAGGCACTGTCACAGAGGTTTTAGGGTATGTGTTGCTTAGAGACAACATCACAAGAGTTGTTGAGTTTAGAAATATCCATGAACCTTTCTGAAATGCCTGTCAGGGAGCTGTACAGAACAGCCTGCAGTCCAGGCACTGTAGCGGGCAATATCAAGCTGTAAGGGCCCTGGAAGGGATGAGGTAGCCTAGAGAAAGGAAGCAGGGCAAGAAGGAAGTAAAGGCTAGTGACCTCAGACCACATCTCAGTAAATGAAGATTACCCCAAACAAAACAGACTTGGGTTAACCATTCTGAGATCTGTGAAATATTTTAATTGAAAAAAAAAATCATGAGGGCACTCATTAGACAAGAAAACCGTTTGAGAAGCTGATCTATTCCCCTTCAGAGTTTATGTTTTCCTGAAGCCTTTTGCTTTTCTGCTTAGACAGCAGGAACACTAATGATGTGAGCTGTAGGTAAAGAGCATTTCCCAAGTCTGCCAGCTGAAAGTTTGGATATGAATAATGCCAGAGGCATGGAGGGGAGAGTTGAAAGGCGGTATCTGTGCTGTGTTTTAAAAATAACGCACACCACAGAAAGAGAAACATCATTTAAAATGAGATGAGGGCCTCATAATATTAAGTAGTAACTTTGATTTAAGTGAGTATCCGCATCCTCGCTGCTTGCGCATGTCAACTGGGGAGACTGGTTCTGTGCGGCAGCCGGTTTCCCTTGTGTCAGATATGACTTACGGACAGGAATATGCCGTCATCAGTGAGAGCAGGAGCTTTTGGCTGCCCTCGCATTATTGCAGAATACTGAAGTTCAGGTCAAGAAGAGCAGACTTCCTTCTGCAGCAGAAATTCTCTCCCAGGGTTACACCGGATGTGATTTGAACTCTTGTGGTTTTTGGCCACTTGTAGCTTGTTTCTTAAAAAGTCTGTTGATCTACTTACTTCAAGTCCTTAGGCTGTTCCAGAAAGGCAAACTTAGTTACAGTTTTTCTCCTTTTGTCTTTAGAAGTGACTCCCACGAAATACTTTGCTGCATCCCTAAAAACCGGCACACTACTGAAACACTCCCCAGTTCAGACTGTGAAATAGTCCACAATTACTCAGCCCTCTCTCCGTATAGTCAAGTCAGTCCCATGAGCAAAAGAAAGAAAGAAAACAGAGAGAGAGAAGAGAGAGGAGAGAGAGAGAGAGAGAGAGAGAGAGAGAGAGAGAGAGAGAGAGAGAGAATAAATAGGAACCCAAAGGGAGACAGAAGTTATGTTTTAAAGAAATAACTCAAAATACCAAGACGTTATAAGCAAGAACTAAGTCTGGTATTAAGCGCTGTACCCTCATCCGGGAAGGAACAATTCTTAGGAATTCTGCAAATCCAGAAGTTCCACAGAGGAGGAGAGGCTAACTGTAAAACACTGGTGCATAGCCTTATTTTCTATTATTTTTCTGTTGTTATGAGAATAACATTTGCCCTACATTTTGCCACCCAACTGAGAAACAATGGCTTAGGTTTGGTGTTTCCATGTGGTTGCAGCCACCAAAAAGCCACACCTTTGTTATATGCTGGAAATAAGGTCAAAGCTATAGTTCTGCTCACTCCCCAGTCCACATCTGTGTCTCCTGCACCCTCTTAACACACACACATACCCAGAGAGGTAAAGAGATTTCATTGGACGCAAGAGAAGAAAAGATCGACCTTAGATCTGGGAGATGCTGATAATGAGCATCTAAAAGAGGCCCCGATTTGTTCAGAACCCTTTCATGAGCTCTCACTTGCTAAATCTCTCCATCCTCTCTCTCTCTCTCTAATTGCTGGCATGTAATGTCAGCTTACCTTGGAGCAGCTTACAGCATTTGGCAGTACTAAGGGAAGGAGGCATCAATTGGGGTGCTTAAGGAAGACTTAGTGTAAGAGGGGATATCAGAAGCCAGCCCAATGGGGAAGCCATTTTTGCTCTCAGATGAAGTCTCATGTGTAGCCCAGGCTGGCCTCTAACTCGATAACCTCCTGCCTCAACCTCTGGAGCAGCTTAGGTTATAGGTCCACACCACCACACCCAGCCCCCAGCGGGTGAATGATGAAGATGCGAGCACAGGGCAACAGGACAGAGAGCCATCACAGGCATCACAATTTCCCTGGGAACGCTATCTGGACGGGGATAGAGAATCCCAGCCTGGTAGAGCCGCAGAGGCCCGTTCTGCAGGACCGTGCCTGCCACATTGATTTTCCAGACCGAATCTGACGTCAGCACGTCCACATTAAGGAGTCTGACAGTTTCTAAGCAGGAAGGGCGATTTGATTCCGTTGCCTCTCTGCTTACCTCCCCCATCACACTGCCTCAACTGTTAACGCCCTGGAAATAGCTCTATTTCAATTAACAACTTCCCAGAGGCAAAGGGAGGTGTGTGTGTGTGTGTGTGTGTGTGTGTGTGTGTGTGTGTGTGTGTGAATCCAAGGAAAGAGATGTCAATGAGGTAATGTCTTCAGACAGAAGCTTCCAAGCACACCTCAGAATACTAAGGTAGTGTTTCTTTTTTTCTCCTGTATTTTCTGCTCCTCTTCCCTGCCACATCCCCCACCCTGCCTGCCCTACCCCACCCTTCTCTGACATAGGTCTTGCTATGTAACACATCCTGGCCTGGCGTTCCGTATATAGCTCAGGTTGGTCTTGAACTCACAACAGTTCTCCTACTTCAGCTTCCTGGGTGCTAGGTTCACGGGTATGTGAGACCAGATTTATCTCAACTAAGGCAGTATTTCCTAAGGCCCACTGCTGAGATACATAAAAGTGGGGCTGGGGCAATGTTTTCCTCTCCGTTTTCCCCCAGGATAACCAGGCTATTCAGCCTGCTTACTGCATAGTCTGACCAAGCATCACTCAAACTGGGAACAACTGCATTTTCCTCCATCCACTGCCTACATATTTGCTTGGTTAGACATTCCTTCTCTGTCCCTGCACAACTCAACAGATCGAAAAATTTCCAATCTCTGTCGGACCCCCAAAGAAGCTTGCTTTTAATTATGAAAGTCCATTCTCAGACTCAGGCTAGTCTCCATGAAAATAACCAGTCCCTACTGTCAGTGTTCAACTTCCTGTACCTCACCAAACCCAGCTCCTTCTGTTTAGCCTGGCCAAGCACAGGAAGAGGGTGGCTATACTTCTGCTGCACCTTCATGTGAAATCCATCTCTCTCCTAGAGTTGGAGTTAGAAAAGGAGGGAACAACACAAAATGGATATACATGCTATCTAGCTGATATTCTTAGGGCCCTGTGTCCGGGCCATGGGAAGACCCAGCCCCGATCACAGGAAGAAAAAGCAAAGCCTTGTCTCTAGAGTAGAGGCTTGGCGGCATCTACCAAGCTGCCTGATCTCTACTCTCCTCATGTAGGTTGGAGGTGTTCATTGCTCCGATGTTCCCCGTTTTGGTCAACTCTTAAATATGAGCAGTGTGTATTCAGCGAAACTTCTGAGGATCTGGTTGTTACTGGCTTTGGGGCTTCAGCAGAAGTGCCAAGCGGGTGTCTGATGCAGACTCAAGTTGCCACTGGCTGATTGTGGCAATGCTTATCTCTCCCACTCGCTCACGAAACCACAACAAAGGCAAGGCAATGGTGATGGAAGAATTGCACAGGAAGCCTTCAGTTTGCTCGAATTTATTTTCGATGTATTAGTGAACTTTGACGCCGTAGGCATAACTGATAACTGATGTTTAGACACAAAAGTAGAGCCTTTCCTCTGCTTGGAGCAATTATGATCTACCAAATAACTCTACAGAAACGTCTGACTATGTGGCTGCAGAAGCTCTCTAGTGCCATGTTGAGTACGACTCTGTGTTACTACACATCGTGTGGGCAGATAAGCAATCCTTCCTATTTCATACTTGACTGAGGCAGGAAATGGCAGGGCTACAGGGACAAACAGCATGCGCTAGAGGCAGAAAATGGTGGCTTCATGTACGCAATTTCTCACACGGTTCTTGGGTTTTGAGGACCTTGGGTCTCTGGGACCAAATATGTGCAGTTCAGTGCCAGAAATGTCGCTCCAAATTCACCAGTGCTTGGGCACACATACCCACGTTCACTTAATATCCTGCTGCAGTCGGTTCTTTTTTTTTTTTTAACTTATTTTATTTTACAAGCATTGGTGTTTTGCCTACATGTATGTCTGTGTGAGGGTGTTGGAGCCACCACAGGCAATTGTGAGTTGCCGTGTGCCAGGAATTGAACTCAAGTCCTCTGGAAGAGCATTCAGTGCTCTTAACCTCAGAACCATCTCTCCAGCCCCTGCAGTCTGTCCTTTGGCACACACAGCGAGTTATTAAAATCCAGCAACTGCAGGAAACATTGGCCTCTGCCTCTGCAAGAAAGAGTTTGATGGAAAGTCTCTATTCCTTGTCTGTTTCTTACACATTTCTCAATTATGCTCAGCTAACAGATATCCATGGAGCCCCTACTAGATCCAAGATCCTATGGAACCTACCGCATGTGCCAAGCAATCTCTAAGACTAGGGTGCTCGGCCCATCCACTATCACAGCAGGTTACAACACATTTGCTTGTGGAGTCAACTTCAGAAAAAGCTGTGGATTCAGAGGGAGAAAATAAAAAGAAAATGGAAAGTCATCAAGAGGAAGATATTATAAATCCCTAGCAGAAAACACTGGAACTATCAATAAGGGGGTTTTAGGAGGATCTGGCGGTGCAAAGAAAAGAATATGACCAAAATATATGAAAAAATAAGTTCTAAAAAAAGAAAGATAATTATACTTAAAGAGAAAACAGATCTAGCGATACAGTTCTGAGATTAGGAAGTGTGACTCACGGACGAGTCAGGTTTTTCCATTTGATAGATTGGGTCACACGTCTTCTAAGTCTTTACTACCCAAAGCATGGCCCACAGACAAACAGCATCAGTATCGCCTGCCTGGAGCTTGCTGAAGATGCAACTCTTGGGCCTGACACAAGAGCTCAGTGTCTGGATTGCAAAACGATGTCTTCAAATGATTCATATGTGTTTGAAAGCTTGAAAATGAATTGGTCCAGGTGTCAAGTGTTAACTGCACACACTGTGCAAGCACATGCACACGCACACACACACACACACACACTGAAAATAAGAAATCCACTTGGGTAGGCATTCTAAGCTACAGAGATGGGAGCAACTCAAAGTATGTCCTGTACAAACCTAAAAGACTGTAGTCGCTGGTGCCTCCCTCTGGCACCCATTTCCTTCTGTAGGAAATGATGTTTGAGCAGTGGCTTTAAAATTCCAGAGAGCCTCTTACTATCAAGCAAGACAGCCAGAACAATGCTGAAGAGGATCTCACCCATTCCTAGGACAGCATTTATAGTGTTTCATGATGTAACCACATTATTTGTAGCTTCAACATATATGTTTACACTTCTGAAAAAGATTTGTACCAAAAGAAAAGCATCCAATAAGACTCTGAATGGCCCCAAAGAAATACCAGGTAGAATAAGAAGGTAAAGAAGAACATGCTTCAAGCATTTTGGATGTCTCAGACATTTTGACAATAGATATGGTTTCTGAGTTACTGATAATCCAAGCAAAAAGAGAAATATGGTGAGCTGATAAATGCATCTCATCACGAACATCCCTCTTGAGAGGAGATATTTTTTGTAATGCCTACTTTTCATCAGAAGGAAGAAGTTTAGTATTTACTCAAAGAGTAATGAACAACAAAGTCTTCAGACAACAACAACAAACGAGTCACGATCTTGCTTTGCATAGTGTAGCTAGATCTGAATGTCTTCATGATAGAGAAAATCTTTTGGATTTTCTGCCCTCCACGGCAGGTTTAAATACAACCTACAAAATCAAATCCAAGGTCAAACTTGTAAATATATTTCCTCGTGTTCTCCCCTTAAGAATGTACAGTCGAAATCACAGTTTCCAAGCATGAGAGCTTGTCTAACATTCACAACAACCTATGGGTGTTCTATCCTCCTTTGTTACTATATGGCGAGCAAGCCTTGAAAGATCGAGGAACCCGCTCCATCCCAGAACTTAACCTGAGCGACATGTCCCCACTCCACAGTCCACTGTGCTTGAATTCACAGCAAGCTGCCCATTCTTTGAAAGGTGGGATTTAATTTTGATGAGCTCTCCCAAAATCTCATTCCCAGTTACCAAATGTGAGGTCTGAGGGGAAGTAACTCCTAGGAGGAGCAGAAGATGGGTCTAGAATATATAGCCGGAGCGTCAGCTGCCTCCACATATGAAGTTCACTCTTAGAAGAATCAGCAGGAGAGGGTTCTTCATCTAAAAACTGCCCGCATCCACATGCTTAACAGAGGCAGCTAAAACCTTGAGAAAGCTAAAAGTCTAAATTAAATCTGAGATTGGGGAAGGGAAAAAAAGAAGTAAGTCTACCACAATTAAAGAAAAATGGCCAAGAAGAACCAAAACGATCTCTGCTGGGATTGACCATCCAGTGACAAATGTATCTGGTCAGCGCTCAAAAGAGGTATCACATCCAAAGAGAGACTTCCGAAGAGCAATGCAGGGGTGAGCAGGCGGTGTGGGGCGAGCAGGTGGTGCAGGGGGCGAGCAGACAGTGTGGGGGCGATCAGGCCGTGCAGGGCAAGCGGGGGTGGGGGGGTGGGGGNGGGGGGGGGGGGGGGGGGGGGGGGGGGGGGGGGGGGGGGGGGGGGGGGGGGGGGGGGGGGGGGGGGGGGGGGGGGGGCGGGGGGTGGGGGGGCGGGGAGGGCAAGCAGGCAGTGCTCCGCAGAGCCGCACAGCAGATGACCATGGAGATTTGGAATACAAAAGGGCCCGGAACCAGGCACTTGCAGACTATCCATGCCTTCCTGAAGCAAAATTAGCCAAGAACAAAAAGATCCAGTTCCTCCCCTGCTAAGGAAACCAACCTGAAGACAGCAGTCAAGGCCCTTTTGCCTCTATAATAAAGGATTTCCGAGCCGTCTCTGTAGCCTGCCCATAGGAAGGGCTGAGGACCAAATGGTGTCTATATCTGTGCATTTGCCCTCACATTTTCTACACAAGATAAAGCTATGTATTTTTATAGGTCAAATTAAATTGGCTTTGGACTAGTGGAATAAAGATGTCAGATAAAAACCAGGTATGATGGTGGATGCCTGTATTCCTAACACTTGAGAGCCTAGGGCAGGATTATGACTTCCAGGCTAGCTTGAGCCACATAAAAGACCTCATCTCAAAAATAAAAATATGATTGATGAAGAGAAAGGAAGAAAGAAGAAAAGAAAAGAAGGAAAATAAGAAGGGAGTCCATCCATGGTTGTGTGTGGCATGGGGGTGGAGGTGTTCCTGAAAGGTTCTTCCTAAAATCTGTCCCGGTAAAATATATACTGGGAGGAACAAAACAAAAGCCAGAGTCCCACTGGAGTCCCACAGGACTCTGCTAAGCCAAAGAAGTGACTGATGGAACCACCAGCTTCCCGGGGTGGGGTGTCAAGACACACAAGACACTCTCGGCAGGGGTGCCTGCAACGCCCACAGCCACCGTTGCAAGACGTTGGCCTGCACTTCTACACTCTTCCATGCTTTTTTTTTTATTTAGGAATAAATAAACTGTAAAGATCTGAAGTATTCAGCTCAGTGGGTTTTGACAGTCTCACTGAAGGGTAGCCCCATGGCACCCCTTTCTTCTGAGTCCCCTCCTATGCTCATCCCCATCTCTTTGACAATATCCACTCTCCCAGGAGTGAGATGACAGCCCACTGTGATTTCAGTTCTTCTTCACTGGGTTACTTGTTCCCTTATATTGAATTATTTGAACCACATGTTGGGTATGAGCCCTTAGTAGATGTAAATATTTGTAAATATTTCCCTCCGGCCGTGGATTATCTTTTCCTCCTGGTCACAGTCTCCCTGGAATACCTTTTGTCTAGGTCTGTCTTGTTGTTGCTTTTCAGTTCACACCCAAAGACGACATTGTCCCAGCCTGGGATCATGGAGACTTTCCCCCATGCGTTTTTCTAGTAATTTTATAGTTTCAGTTCTTACGCTGAACTCTTTAATCCCCTTTGAGTTGACTTTCATACGTAGTGTGAGGCAAGGGTCTAACTTTATTTTTCTGTATGTAGCTTACAGTTTTTCGCATTTCGTTTAGGGAAAATACCATCCTTTACCCTCGTGTGTGTTCCTGGCGCCTTCACTGCAGAGTGGCTGTAAACGCATGGGTCTGTCTGTGGACTCTGCTCTGTCCCATTGGTCTGCACATCTGCTCTTATGCCAAAAGCATATTATTTAGGTTACTAAATAATAATAATAATAATAGCTTTCGAAATATTTTGAAGCCAATAGTGCAACGCCTCTTGTTTTGCTCATTTTTCTCAAGATTGCTTTGGCTATATTATAGAATCCTTTATGGTTTGATGTTGAGAAATATGGAGCGGTGGGGCTGCGTCCCCAACACCCCGGCCGCTTGGCTAGCTCATGCCCGAAATAACAACACACAAACTGTATTCATTTAAGAACTGCTTGGCCCATGAATTCGAACCCTTACAGGCTAATTCTCGCACCTGGACTAGCCCATTTCTAATGATGT
>NW_026067975.1:3214926-3271900 GCF_014885135.2 Alexandromys fortis | reverse complement strand
TTCGAGACAGGGTTTCTCTGAGGTTTTGGAGCCTGTCCTGGAACTAGCTCTTGTAGACCAGGCTGGTCTCGAACTCACAGAGATCCGCCTGCCTCTGCCTCCCGAGTGCTGGGATTAAAGGCGTGCGCCACCACCGCCCGGCTAAATTCATTTTTGTTCATTTATATTCCTTTTGTCCATATATTTGATAGATTTCAATATACAGATTTTTTCACCTCCTGGGTTAATTTTGTTATTAAGTTTTTTTCTTTCTTTCTTTCTTTCTTTCTTTCTTTCTTTCTTTTCTGGTTCTGTGATGGAACTCAGGGCCTGGGGCATGCTGGGTCAGCACTCTGATACTGACTGCGCTACCAGTCTGGGATTTTTTTTTTCTCAGTTCCATTTTGGACAGTTGTTATAACGATTTCTTTTGATAGTCCAAGTTTATTAATTTTGAAGTAAGCTGTCAACTTTCTTTTTCATGTTTCGTGTATTTTATGCCCTGAGAGTTTTTGCTGCTCCAAGATTACTAAGACATTTCCCTTGTTTTCTATCAGAAACTTTACAGTTCTAATTTTAGAGATTTTGACTATAATCCACTTCACCCTTTTTATGGATTCATATTTGTATGTGGGCCGTGACGGCAATAGAGGCTCGCTCACTCACGTATAGATGACCTATTGTCTCATTAGAAAACCTGAGACAAATTGGTCCCTGGTCAAAACGCTCGCTCATCTTAACCTTTGTAACAATCCCTTGGTGTATTTTGCTACCTGCTTTACAAATGAGGAAACTGTGCGCTCCGCGGACGGGCTGTCCCATAGATGAGGCACGTGACCCAGACCTAGGCTCACTATCTGTAAAGGCAAACCTTTAGAAATCACACTACATAAATTTCCTCCTTCAAAGACCCACCGAAACCCTTCTTCCCCAGGGAGACTTCCCCAACGCACATAGTCTTCCTCTGCCTCACTTTTCCAAATTCCCGTTGCCCTCAGACTTCTAATTTAACCACAGTGACAGCTGTTACATCGCTCTGTATCGTTCCCTTCTTTATGTTAACCCTCAGAAGGGAGTTTCCGAGTTCCAACAAGCCTGTCTTGAGGTATCAGAGCCAAGTCTGGATGTGACAGTTTTCTGTATCAGCAGACACAGTGGCAAGTGCATAGGAGATAATCGATACAGACTGTCTCTGGGTGTCACTTAAAGCCTGAGTCCTGTGCACACATGCCTAGTTCAAAGTACCCACTCACTCTAATTCGTACCAGATCCTGCCTCGGTCGGCCTGACAGTGGCCGTCACACACAGCCTCTGAGGACATGGGGCAGACCCTTCGCTGCCTCAGTTTTCAACCCCAGATGTGTTATCCCATTGACAGAAGAGTGGTCAATTTGGAATCAGAAAGGAATTGACTGAGGGGTGCACCCACACACTGAGACAAGGGGGATGTTCTATCGGGAACTCACCAAGGCCAGCTGGCCTGGGTCTGAAAAGACCTGGGTTAAAACAGGTCTCACTGAACATAGCGGACAATGAGGACTACTGAGACCTCAAAAACAATGGCAATGGGTTTTTGAGCCTACTGCACGTATTGGCTTTGTGGGAGCCTAGGCAATTTGGATGCTCACCTTACTAGACCTGGATGGAGGAGGGTGGTCCTTGGACTTCCCACAGGGCAGAGAACCCTGATTGCTCTTTGGGCTGACGAGGGAGGGGGACTTGATTTGGGGAGGGGAAGGGAAAGGGGAGGCAGTGGTGGGGAAGAGACAGAAATCTTAAATAAATAAATAAATAAATAAATAAATAAATAAATAAAGGAATTGACTTCAAGAGGATTGCAAACTGCCTACTGAGCAGACTGAAGAGAATCATATTCGGATAAATGCAGTGGTTTGTCACCCACAACACAGCCTTTCCAGAAGCCCCTAGACAGTTGGGTAGAGAGACTCAGGACAGAAGTCTAACTCTGGGCTGATGGTGCATGCGAGATCTGCAGGATTTTTTTGGGAGAATTCCGTATGTGTGTACAACTTGTAGATTAAGGAAACAGACAATGAACTGTCATAGAGAAGAAAACGTGCGGTTGAACCATTAGATCTCCTTTAACCCCTATGACACAGCAAGAAGAGACAAAGGGAGGCTTAAGTTTAAGGCCCAGCACCACGCATCAGTCTCTTAATGTATCCACAGGCTGGAACCTCTATCGGGTTTCCTGCTCTTGGGGATGCGGGCACCTCATGGTCTGCAGGACAGCAGTAACCGTAATCACGAAGTAAAATTCTGCAGGTGTATACTCTACACATGTGCCTCTATTGCCTGTTCTGCCTTACAGTACAAAAGATGACATGCAGGTCACTGTCTGAAATTGTACCCGCCAATGAGCAGGCTGCATTTCCTAGGAGATAAAGGATTCTTCAGGATAATACTGGTCCAGCGCTACTTTCACCCATGAGGTTGTATCCAGCATCTGAACCCTGTCACTCCCCATAGCTCCTCTTATCCCTGATTCTTCCTCTCTCAGGAAGACCAGCAGAGACAGCGAGCAGCAACTGCTTCTTAAACAGAAAGTCACCAGGTCACTACAGCTGTCCCAAGCAAGAAGTGAGCAGAGTTCTTAGACACGGAGCTGTGACAAGGGGACTTGAAAGCACTTAGGTCAGGGTTCCTACAGCATCCCACAGGGCCTTTCTAAAGAACTGAGACTGAGACGGCCAATCTAGACAGAAGACGAGAGATTATTGAGAGGTGTTGCCTGCAGGGAAGCCCACCTTGAAGGCTTTAAGCACACCAAGAAATGTGTATAAGGAGCAGCAACTTTGGAGGACAGTGATGTCTGAGAGTTTGAAAAGTCCCAGGCCTGGGGCCCACTGTAGGATAACATGGCAGTGACAAACGAATCCTAATTTAATTCTAAATTTCCCTGTTTTTTCAGGAGAGCTGATAGAGCAATTTCTACGGATCCCAAGGACTCTGTCGGCAGGCAATGATGAGGTGACTGCAGTGGACCCTGGGGACCCCAGGGCAGAGAAGTAAGGCTGCCTCTAGAGAAACACGAGGTGATGGGTCATAAGGACAGAAAGCAACTGTAGTGGAAGGGCACAGAATACAGATGGGGGTGAAGGTCCCAGAAAGAAGAGCACTCCAGATGCGGTAGCCCAGACAAAAGGAAGTGTTCAGTTTCCGCTTATGAGAGTTCTCTGCTGAAGGGGGGCAGTCAGATAGTTCTGTGTCCACGACAGAACCTGGGTCCCAGAGCTGGGGGACCTGGGGCCAGCGAATTCACACGCAGGAAAAAGAGATTTCTACATTTTCCTTTACCTCAATTACTAGAATAAGTTCTCAGTTTCAACTTTTAAAAGCAGACCTCTGTAATTAGGGCCAAGTCTCGCTGTTTCAAGACCTGTGAGGGATTTATATAGTCAAATCCAATCAGTGTATAAGCGTTCCTCTTATGGTCTCCTATGGTCGCTGCAATTTCTAGAAACATGGGAAGAAAATAAAAGCAACGGGGAGCAATTAACGAGAACTCAATTGCTCACAAAAACATAAGGAAGCGCAGATAATTCACCAGCATCCAAGAAGCCGTATAAACCACTGCCCTTCATTTATTAGGGGATCACCACAGTGAAGGCCCTCTGCCAAGCGCCTCGCATACAGGGCTTCATTTAGTTCTCCAGAAGACTATGGTGGTAAGAATATTGGCAAGATACACAAAGCGTCTCAGGTAAGGTTTCTATCAAGCCTTCAAGAGTTAGTATCCATTTTGTAGGTAAGGGAAGAACGCAAGGGCACTGAATAACTTCTCCATGATTGTGCAACTAGTGTGGACCAGAAAATCAACACAAGTTTCTGGTCCCACTTCTGTGCCTCAACTTGGCCAGAAACCGTCCTCCCCTCCACCCCCCACCACAATATTGATGAGTGAATTGGGCCTTGTAGAAGTTAAATATCATCAAGGAACACTGTCTGGTTGAGTAGAAGAACCATTCTTCCCATTCTCAGAGTCCATGCCTTAAACTTTGTTATTGTATTAAATCAACCCTAGTAGTTTAATTTATATTGGAATTTTATTTGAGAGTATCATAAAATTTAACATCAGAAAAATCCCAGGGTCTCGAGCCAACATCCATGGCATGGACACAGGGATGCTGGCTCCTGGTCCCAAGTTCCCAGAGCTGCTCTGGCACACCACTGCGGAGTGAAGTCTGGCAGCTTTCCTTCTCTTCTGTGAGCTGGCTGCCTCCTCCCCACCAGCATGCCCCTCTCCTGCTCAAGCTGCTTCTCAGATAGGGGCAACTCCTGTTGTACCAACTCAAGCACTCCTTCCTGAATCTCGAGGCAGCAGAGACGGTGCATCATTTGATCCCGGCACTTGGCATCAGAGCCCACTGCAGAGACCAGGGTGACTGGCATGGAGGAGCTGCCAAGGAAAGCGTGTTTGCGAGACAAGAAGTAGGAGTACACTCTTGTTTTCTGCATCTCTGCAGTTTTATGCCCTGGCCCTCTGTCCCTTTGCAGGGCTACACTTTCCATAATTATTCCTCGTTTAAACATATAGATTTATCATCTTGCAGTTCAGCTGTCTGGAACAGGATGACAATGAAGGCAAGCCCTTCCAACTTGATCCTCACGGCTGGTTACCATAGTCGAGAATCACTGACATGGAGGGCATGCCAAACCAGACGGCAGCTCTCTTGGCATTCCATGGGCACAGAGTCATTTTGGAAAATGCTAACCAAGGGCACAAACTCGGGCCCAGGTCCTATCGGCAGGCTCCGCACTATGCCAGGTAGTGCATTAGCTACGTCACGTGCATTATCTCATTGCTGTCCAACAGGCTCTCGTAACCAATCCATCTAGCTGCACTACAGTGAATGGCATAGCCTCACCGAAGACCGTGTGGGAGAAGGGAAAAGAGCAAGGCAATTCTGGAACCAGGATCTCATCCCAATCCAGTAAGACCAAAGGCAAAAGGGTGCGCATTGAACAGTGACTGTTACTGGCGAGCTTTGTTCTTTTAGGGATATTGACTTAGCAGCTCTATAACAAACTGTGTGCGTGCGCCACTGTTGAAGATAAACAGATGCACTCTTTGTGGGAACCAAGGTCTCTCTAGTAGAGAAAGATGCTAAGGAAAGGGAGATGGTTGGTGCTAGGATGAAGGCAAAGGCAGCAGTGTGAACCTGTGGCTATTTTTGAAATTGTGATAAAATACACAAACATAAAACCCTCTATCAAAGCCCTTTTTAAGGTGTGACTCTAAACATTGACACCACACACTTCAAATTGTTGTGGAATCCTCATTACTACCCACTTACAGACTTCTTCTGTTATTTCCACCTGAAATTCTCACCTCTGCTAAGTGGAGTTACATAACACAAGTCCTTTATGTCAGCCTTATTTCAGCTTGCATCATTGTTTCAAGATCTCTTGATGATGTAGCATGTATAAAAATGTTATTCCTATGGAAAGGGCTAATTCATACTAAAGGCCTTTCAAAATGTATGTGCAATATGTTTTAACAAAATTAATCTCAAATTTGTATCAACATAAAAAATTGTATAGAATATGCAAAAAATCCAATCCAATGTAAAATATTTGAAACCTGGTGGATGCTTTTAAAAGTAGATTTAATAATCTCCCTTTTATCTTATCATATCTATATACTCCCTTTTTCTTTTCAGAGTAGATTCAATAATCTATTCTTTTATCCTATCATATTTGTATCCACTTTTTTCTTTTCAAAACAAGAACCCCAAATCTAATCTCCTTTATTTAGCTCTTTTTTCTGATCATTACCAGTAATGACTTATAACCAGTCCCCATAAAGAATAACAAATACCCATAACCACCAAACCAAAAAAGACCAAAAACCACTGACTCCACCTCTTGGAAATGTGGGCATTTATGTTCTTGAATTTACTTTCTGCTGTCTGGGGTAATGATATTTTTAGGGGATCCTGGAATTTGAGTTAATTGTCAAGTCCTGGGAGAGATAGTTGTATCATTTGTTGTCCAGTCCCTGCATAATGGGAAAGTGCAGGACTTGTCTCAAATTCTGATGAGAGTAGTCTGTGAGGTTGGGTCATCTCAGCTAGCCACCTTGAAATGTGATGTGGGAGTGATTTCTTATTAATAAAGAAACTGCCTCGGCCCTCATAGGACAGAAAATTAGGTAGGCGGAGTAGACAGAAGAGAATGCTGGGAAAAAGAAGCTGAGTAAGAGTCGCCATGATGCTCCCACTCCAGACAGACGCAGGTTAAGATCCTCTCTGGTAAGCCAGCTCATGGGCTACACAGAATATTAGAAATGGGTTAGAACAATATGTAAGAGCTAGCCAATAAGAAACTGGACCTAGCCGGGCCAGGCAGTGTTTGAAAGAATACAGTTTCCGTGTAATTATTTCTGGGTATAAACTAGCCATGCGGGCGGCCGGGTGCCGGGGACGCAGCCCTGCCGCTCCTATTTCAACAGATGGCGCCCAACGTGGGGCTAAATCCACTTAAAAACCTGAGAAGCCTTAAAAATAAGGGAAACAGAGTTTAACACAGATTTTTGCTGTTTTGTTGGTGACATGCTGTAGAGAGATTCCTGATTCAGCAACAGCAGCAGAGAAAAAAAGCTGCGTCATTTTAAAGCGCGGCTTCCTGGTGCTATGCTGCCAGCGTGAACTCTGGCTTTAAAGCATTTCAAGGCTTTTATGGGACTGGATGTTTCTGTTCCCACTTGGGATCGGAGGAGATTGCTCTGAGACCTGCCGATGGCTCAGCGTTCCCTGCCTACACCTGGGCAGATGGCGGAATCAGGCTTAGGCAGGCGGAAGAGCATGGCGGATTCCTGCTGCCATACAGAGACGCGTTTTCAGACTGCGCAGTGCTCTGCGTGTCAGATTTGGCTGTAACTTGGATAAAAAGAGTTTCTGTGCTGCACACTCAGTCTCAAAATTAAATTGCTGATTGCGGCTCCAATGTAAACTGCTGTTTGCCTGTAACTGTGCTCAGCTCAAAAGCACCAAATGACTCTGAGGCAGGAGCGGCTGCTCCTTGCTGAACTGTGCTGATCTCAGGCAGGAACTACCGTAATTACCTTAAAACCGTGCAGTTAAGGTTTAGACTGGGCAGGACACAGGCAGTACCGTATTACCTATACATGGTGCAACTTAAGTTTTTAAGAAATGCTTAACATTTTAAGAAATGCTCCTGGATAATAAAAAAAAAAATACAGATTCACAGTAAAACAGATTCAGACACCGTTGGATGAATGTACGTAGGCTTGGGGAAAAAAAGAGAATATAAAGAATAAAGTTAATGTCTTAAAAAGAAAAAGGGTAAAGTCTTTAAAGAGACAGAGTACAGAAGTACAGATAGTTATAGATTAAGAGAAATAAAGAAAAATAAGCCACGTAAAAATGAAAAATTCACAGAGAGTCTGGATTATGTACATTGTGTTTTCTTTAAAATTTTTGACTGTGAAGGAGCTAAGTACAAAGAGACATTTTATTATATGGGCTGCTAAGCTGAACCTGCACATATGTTCTAAAGGTATCTTGACTTCAAAATTTGGATCTAAGGATATGATGCTTTGGAGAGGGTCTTCTTTTGTTTCCACAGAGGATGTGACCCTATGGATTGCATCTATCCCGGTATGGTATGATAGACCACGCCCTCCTGAAAGGTTGCTGTGAACACCCTCAAAAAATTACTTCACTCAACTGCCAACCGAGATGAACCTGACACACAGGTTACACCCTAAATGATCTGATTAACAGTGCCCCCATTCAGCAGGAAGCAGTTTGGAGAGAAAAAACTACGCCCATGTTCCCAAATATTGTTTATAAATGTTCTTTTACATTTAAAGGGGGATATGATATAGATATGAATAATTTGCATTGGTATGGATTTTAAGGTCAATTTTGTTATATGTATATGTATTTTTGAACTTGATTAAGGTATTGTGATTATGTAGTTCACTTAAAATGTAATGTATAATTAGGAAATATAGGTTGTTAATGGATAATCATTGCTAATAGTTAAGCTTGTAGTCATGTTAGTTAGATTTTCTAGATATATAGAGATATATTTCAATTAGATAGGCATTCTTCATATCTTTCAAAGACTGCAGAATATGGCATTTAAAATATTTTAATAACTTAGGACTTTTCATGACAAGGAGACACGTCTGCTCCTGGCAGCACCAGCTACTTCAAGAGGAAGATGGGCATCGAAGAGGATCCTTATGGAGTTGGATAGTCATTTGGGCAAGAAACTGCTCTTGCCTGGACTGTTGCATAAACTGGACACAGAGAACCCTCAGAGAGAGGACTGCTGAACTTGCCTAAAGGTGAGATGGTCTTTCGGGGTTCCTGATTCATGAAAGAGTCTACAAGACATTCTACAGAACACAGCAGAAAGTGACTGAACTGTCTTTAAAATTTCCTGCTTCATGGAAATGTATCTGGATACCATGGGCCTGTAGGCCGAAGATGGATGCCCCAACGGTACAGAGGAACTTTGGGTGACTGTCCAGGCAGCGAGATGTCTCTGTCATTTCTAGAGTTTTCTTATTTCTTGTTTACTTAGATAATATTATATCCTTCTGGAGTCTTTGATGGAGTTGAAGAATAAATAGTTATAGTTTTCCTTAGTTATGATAAGAGATAAAATAGATATAAATATTGTAACTGTAATTCTTACTTGATAACTGTTTTGTTATATGTAATTTTACTATGCTAAAGTTAAAGCCTTTCTTTTTTGTTTAAACGGAAAAAGGGGAAATGATGTGGGAATGATTTCTTACTAATAAAGAAACTGCCTTGGCCCATTTTATTGGATAGAAAATTAGGTAGGCGGAGTATACAGAAGAGAATTCTGGGAGAAAGAAGGTTAGAGGAGGAGTCGCCATGATGCTCCCACTCCAGACAGATGCAGGTTAAGATCCTCTCTGGTAAGCCAGCTCATGGGCTACACAGAATATTAGAAATGGGTTAGAACAATATGTAAGAGCTAGCCAATAAGAAACTGGACCTAGCCGGGCCAGGCAGTGTTTGAAAGAATACAGTTTCCGTGTAATTATTTCGAGGCATAAGCTAGCCATGCGGGCGGCCGGGTGCCGGGGACGCAGCCCCGCCGCTCCTATTTCAACAGAAATGTTCTGAGCTGTTCATAGTCCAAAGACAGTCTTTTGGTGGTGTTTTTCAGCTTAGTGGCATTATCATACTCGTGGTGCAATTGTTGTCGTGGGGCCCCATCCTCCTTTTTGAGACCTCAAAAGTCACTGTTAGATGTGCATCTGGCTCACTACATAAAACTGATAGAGACTCAAACCTGAAATCGTGTACAGGAAGGTGGATGAAAGTTTTTTTTAGAATTAGTTAATACTCTATATGACCATTAATATCATGACAAAACTTCAAAATGCATGTATATTAATCTTATAAATTTCAAGATAATATTTATGCCTTAAGAAAAGTTGTTAACCATCCTGAAAACAAGAAAAGTTGTTAAAGATCAACATAAAACCAAAGGGTATGAGAGTAAAAGCAATTAAATAGGATCTTGTTGTGTGCCTGTAATATGCTTTATTTTACAATAAACTAAAAAACAGTTTCATTTTCTTGGAGATATATACTGGACCATGATCTGCCTTTATTTGTACAGATATATACTCATGGTGGTCATAACTTCTAACAAATGTGTGATTACTGAATCAGCCTTTTCCAAACTCAAAGCAGTTGCCCGTTGAAAACCTGAATAGGTATCAGTGGTGTGGTGTACATATTTTAGTTTTCCAAGTTCTACAAAACGGAACACATTCATCTGCCAATTTATATTCCTTCAAGTACCCTTTGGGTTACTTCCTGCAGGTATTGGTGTCTGGTTGTATAAAGAACAAGTAGGGCATTTCCTTATAATTTCCTTGGCTTGTTGCCACATGACAAAAAATTCTTTTTTCTAATCTTTACTATTGACATGATGTTTTTTGATATTCTGAGGCCTTCAGCACATTTACAATCAATAATTGATTGATTTCTGCATTATCTTGTGCTAGAGGATCTGGCAGACCCATATGAGATCAGATGTGTTATGTATAATGGATGAATCCTATTCTCGACTATTTCTTATAACTGAACAAGTAATAAAGTCAATTCTATATCATCTGGTATAAATTCAGTGGTTTCAATATGTAAAACAACTCTTTCTGCATATTGTGAGACAGTAACTATGTTCATAGGTTATGTAAAAAATCCATTAATGCTATGAGGATAGCATATAATTTTGACTTTTGGACAGAATCATAAGGACTTAGACCTGCTTTACTTAAATTTTCTGATTCAGAACCTGCCTTTCTTAATTTATTTGCATCAGTATAGAATGTAGGGACTTGAGAAATTAGTGTTTCCTGTATAATGAGAGAAAGGATCCAGTTAGTTTTCTTTATAAGTTGAATTTCTTGTCTTGGAATATTTGCTCTTAATCTCTCCCAAAAAATTACTGCAAGCTCTTTTCCAGAGTTGACTTTCTGTCCATAATTTGTCAATTTCATCATTAGTGGGGGGTACTACAATTTCTGCTGGGTCTATTCCTGCTAATTGATGAAGTCTCAATTATCCTTTTAGGATTAACTCAGAGAACTTTTCCCATAACTTTTTAATTTTTACTCAATTTATGTGGTAAAATGATTCATTCTAAGATAATATCTTCCCTCTGCATTAAAATTCCTGTAGGGAAATGCTTGGAGGGTAATATGACCAGAATGCAGTTAAGCTTCAAATCAACACAATCCATGTGTGCATTCTGTAATTTCTCTTCCACCAAAGCCATTTCTCTCTCAGCTTCAGCTGGTCATTTCCTGGGACTATTTAAGTCCTTGTCACCATCCAAGGTTTTGATCAAATTACTCAGTTAATCAGGTTTTATCTGAATAGTGGACCATAGATAGTCATCTTTGAAAGTCATTAATAGTCTGCAATCAGTCTCTCCTAACTTGCAACTTTGTTGATCATTTTTTTTGTAAACCTATTTTATAGCCTAAATAATTGATAAAAATCTCCTCTGTGTATTTTTTAGAAGCAATCTGTAATCCCCAACAAGGCAAAATTTTCTTTACTTCTTCAAACATTCTTTCTAAAGTATCTACATTTTAATCAAATAGTGAAATGTCATCCATGTAATGGTAAATTATAGATACAGGAAATTACTTTCATATCATTTCCAATAGCTGACTTACAAAATATTGGCGGCATGGGGTGGGGCTATTTAGCATTCCCTGTGGGACTCAGTGGGTCACACCCAGAAAGGAGGCATGAGAGCAGCATGGTGACCTGGAAAGAACCATTTTCAATAGCAAAGGGGATGAGGGTGGGAAAAAAACTGTCAAAAATAAAATAAGTAGATATTTAAAGCCAAAAAGGGTGCTTTGGTATGCAAAAAGAGGAGGCAGCACTTTGTGAACCTTTGGGTCTCAAAGAATCTTTTCAGGAAGATGGGCCCTGCTTCAGTCTTCATGAATTAGTTCTCTTAGGAGGTGTTCAGCCCAATGCCACTCTGCAGTTCGAAGCTCCTGAAGGGAGTTGGTCACGTGGTGTATTTAGAAAGAACTAGGTACTGTGCTTTGGCATAGTCAAGCTTTCATTGGAGGAATTTCTCAATTAATATCTGAATTTATATTGAGGGAAGTTCTCAAGGGCAATTTGTTTCATATCTGAAACATGAAGGTATCTTTCCAAGATTGGTTGTGAATATTAACCAGTGTCATGGTTAAGAAAGAACTTCATCCATGGTAGGTACTCAAGAAATACCCTTTCTTTTATCTTGTTGGAAACATTTTAGAGTACAAAAGAAAAACAAGATGTGGTACCATGCCCATCCTAGTGCTTATGAGGACAAAATGCAAGGGTGTGAAATGGTTACCAAGAACACTGTCCATTGTGGTCTAAGCATGTTAAATTCCCTCCAGAGCAACAGGGTGCCCCAGAGCAAACTGCACAGAAAGGGCATGGGGGGAGGGGGCATGCGTTATACAGCAGACCCAGGCTAGGCCAAGCTCTCTATGTACAGACAGAGATAGGGACGTGGCTAAGAAGAAGAGAATTAGATAGCTGAAGACGGATGTGTCTGGGTAGGAACCACATCACATTACACAAGAAAGCAGTGGACGACACACACGTGTGCTCAGGATGGATGTGAGGAAGCAGAGGAAACCCCTGGCCAGGTAGAAGAGAGACAGAATCCTAAAGATGAGGAGAGGCAGGCTGAGTCATGATTAGCCCAAAGCTGGGAAAAATGGGACTGGCTGCGAATAAACACGGGATTCAGGGAGGTGATTTGTGTTCCAGGGTGGACTGTATTTACCAGTCACAGAAGTGTTTTAAACAGCGAAGCCAGGTGATGGGCCCACATCCCAATCCTTCAGGCTCAGTGCTAGTGCAGAAAACCACAATTGTTTTGGCAGCTTTCCGTGGAAAACATGTTTAGGTGCCTATAAAATCACCAAATGGCCAGAGGACTGAACTGTGAGCTGTTCTGTTGGAAGAAAGCATGGGCTGGGGAGGGGGGGGGGGACTAAGAACTGATAAAGCTTTTTTGGCAAAGCCTCTGGATGGCAGCTATCAAAATTGTGACTACGTATACAGTTGACCTAGAAATTCCAGTCTAGAGAAAAAAAATTAATTCTATTCTATTCTAGAAAAAAAACTACATATAAACACAATAAAGGATATGCAGGAGGTTTCAAAGGAATCTTATTAATGAAAATTATATATTTAAATAAGAGGTTAAATAAAGTATAAAATAAAACATTACAGAACCAATAATGGAAAATATGGAGAGGACTGTAGGGGGTGGCTCAGGCAGAAAGTGCTTGCTGCACAGATGAGAATCTCGAATTCAGATCTGCAGCACCTAAGGAAAACGGTTGAGCTCCCTGACATGCCGGTAATTCCTGCACTGTGGAAACAGACATGTGTCCTGGAGCTCTGGACAGCCAGTCTAGCCAAACTGTTCAGCTCCAGGTTTAAATGAGAGACACTGTCACCAAAATGACGAAGTGGAGAAGTGATTGAGGAAGATACCCAAGATTGACCACTGTCCTGGGATGACCCAGGAGGGCAGAGTCTGTTGACCTCGTTGGTGTGGCTGAGGTTGTACCTGAAGAGTGCAGGCAGTTGATCTATAGGTAGGGGAAAACCTAGTCTGGAAAAGTGGGGAAGGGAAGGAGGCTGAGCATCCAGGGAAACATAAATCCCACCCAGGTAGGATATGCTTGGGTCCTTCCCAGCAGGACCACTGTCACCCAGCTCTATCCTCCAGAGCCCATCTCCAACGGACTCTGCACTCCCTGGTAATTCCAAACCCCTAGATGTCAAGAAAAGGAGTGAGGAATGGGGGTCACCCAGGACCAGCTCTCTCCAACTCCACCATAAGAGAGATACATTAAAAATGTATGCTTTAGTGCTGAAGAGGCCAACAGTAACGACAAGCGTGCTTGGACCATTCTGGGCATCTCATTTGTTTGTCAAGCAGGTGCCTCACACTGCCTACTCACCTGCATACGACTCGCAAATTCATTAGCCTCTGACTTTTTAAAATATCTATTTATTTGCTGTATGTGAGTGTATCTGTGTATATTCATGGTGCACCACGTGCATGCAGGAGCCCACAGAGGTCTCAAGAGGGGTTTGGATCATCTAGAACTGGCCACCAGCAACTGGGAGCAGAATCCGGGTCCTCTAGCAACCAGTAAGTATGTTTAACCACAAAGCCATCCTTTCTAGTCCCACCTCCTTGCCTGTGATCTTTGAGCACTTTGAGTCAGCTCAGTACTGTAGGAGGGAGGTTCCCAGAGACGAGGCAGCCTCCCCCACAGCGAAGAAGCAGCCGAGGCGATGCGCCCTATCCTACATGCCCAGGCACGAAGAACTCAAGCAGATGGTGGGAGAGCAGAGGGGCCGCTTCAGTGGACCCAGGGTTATAATCCAGAAATGAGTTAAAAGGCCTGGACTGAGGAGACAAAAAAAAAATCAAATTCAATTGAGGTTCATAAAACTTCTGAAGCATATACTGAAAGTACCTTGGCAACCGGCTGCTGAGCCTTCCCATAAATAACGCAAGGACGAAGAGGTGAGGAAAGTGAAACCCGGGACCAGGGGAAAGTCCCTTCTCCCACAGGGAGTACAAAGGAGGGTGGCCCCTGCAGTGGGCCATGGCGCTGGAAATCAGGGACAATGAGGCACCTTTGGGAGGCCTGGTTCATCTTAGCTTCCTCATCCATTTGACTGTTTGCAGGTAGGTGGTACTGGCGCGGTTCGTTCAGCATCTGATTATGTTTGCTGGAAAAGGCAGGGCTCAAAGTAGTTCTCTGCACCTCCACCACACTGTTCCACTTGAACTCCTCATCTGGAAGGGAACTCTCTAGAGCCCATGGCCCTCTCCCTGGGTTCATGTCCCTCTCCCAAAGTCCATGCCCCTCTCCCAGAGCCCATGGCCCTCTCCCAGAGCCCATGGCCCTCTCCTTGAGACCACATCCTTCCTCATACCACATCCCTCTCTGAGACCATCCTGTCCTCTATAACCCATAGTTCTCTTTCTGAAGCCCTGTCCCTCTTTTGGAAGCCATGTTCTTTCTGAAACTGTCTCCCTATTTTTCATCCAGGAAACTGAATCCTGCACCAAGCAAGGGAAAGAGAAAATTCAGTAACCTGGAACACTGTGGTCACTCAGTTCCTTCTAAAGAGCCAAGAAAAGCAAATCTGACTGTCCCTGGCTTCTCTGGCCGCTCTCTTCACTTTTGGTCAAGTCATTCATAGCTGTCAAGGTGGACAATAGCTGCTTCTGAAACCATAACTGCTGGGCAACGGGTTTATGTGATAAACGGTGCCAGGAGGAAGCCAGGGGATGTGACCAAAAGGAAGAGCCAGGACAAGAAATCAGGCCAAAGAAGAGAATAGAACCTAGCCAGATCCGGACACAGGAGCATCTGCTTCCTTACAATGAGTTGTTTCAATTAATTTTTTTGAAGAATCAGAAGACATAGGAGGCCAGATGCCATAATTTAAGACAAAGCGGTTGCTAGAGAAGCCGGTTCCTGACTGAAAAGACTATATTGTTTTCATTACCTGTTCATATGTGCTCTGTTTTCCCATAAAACCCAGGGCCCCTTTCAAACCGTGAAGTTTGTGTGTCTGCAGACCATTGATGCCAAAGCTATCTGGGCCAGTTAGAAATACAGTCAGCTGCACATCAGAGAAAACCTGACAGGCAAGGGCTTCAAAAATAATGATTTATTGGTCTTATGCAGAAGAAATCCGGGTCAGCAATCTGGGAACAACTCCGGAGTTTGGTGTCACAAGCCTTGTGTTTCAGGCTTCTATCTTCACGCTGTAAAGTTCCAAGATAGCTGCAGCTCTTTCCGTCATTACCCTGACATTCCAGGTAGGAAAGAGTAAAAGAAACCTAAGTGGACATTTGTGGACAATATTTGTCTCCAGAAAAACCTCCCCCCTCCCAAGTCTTTAGAAACAAATTAACAAATCAGGGGCCAAAATAGGGTCACATGGCCACTCTTTAGCTACAAAAAATCTGATATACTTTTAGATGGACATAGTCATCGGCCCCCCAAACACACACATCATGGTGCTACTGCTATAATGAGCCTTTATCATGGGTTAAGAAGAGCACCTGAGCAGCTGAGCCGGCCACAGTGTTACAAGCACACACAGAAGCTTAGAAATCGCCTGCATCTGCCATTTGGTGTGGGGGGGGAACGGGGGGGGTGTTAGGCTGCTGACATTAGAAGCTATGGGAGGAGACCGGCATCTTCTGCCGGTACCTGCATGTCCGATGCTAATAACTCTGCACATGAATTAGTCTTGTCCACACCTCAGATTTCCTTGACAGAGGCAGGGTTACCTGGTGGGGTGAGGTGGACAGAGCAACAGCTGCAGTGTGTATGTGGTTTTCTTCCTCCTCTACACAGGACTGGCCACTGGCAAGGATGGTCTCATACTTACCGAACCGCTAGTCTCACTAAAAGCAACAGCTGTGCAGTTTTCAACCGTGGCTAAGGTAGCTGCCATTCCTGTTTGTTGAGTGCCTCCTTCATGCCTGTAGGTGCTGGATGGGTTTTATTCATTCTTTAGAATCATCACAAATTCGATTTTAAGATTGCGAGGTTACGAATGAGTAGTTAACATTCTCACCAGGGTGTACCATATGGTGAAAAAAAAATAGCTGTTTGGGCCTAAGGTTCTCATTTATTTAAAAAAAAAAAAACTAGGAAAGCAAGAATATCATTCAGCCATGGTCAGGAAGGAAACAAAACTATAGTGTATGAGCCATCACAGAACAACAGAACCATCACTATTAAAGTTAAAACCTTTCCTTTTATTTAGACAAAAAGGGAGACATGTTATGGAATAGAATATTTGTTGAACTATGTAAAGATGTATTGCAATTGTTTATGCTGCAGTTGTTTAACTATGTAAAGATGTGCTGCTGTTTTACCTTGCTTGCCTAAGACACGTGATCAGTCTTAAAAAAAAAAAAAAGCAGAACGACTGATAGCTAGGGAGAGGAGCTATAGGCAGAGCTGGCAGGCAGAGAGAAAAGGGGAGCCAGCCAGCCAGTACAGGTCCAGCCAATTGGGAACCAGCTAGCCAGGGGACAGACAGACAAACAGACAGACAGACAGACAGAGAGGAAGCTAGAAAGCAGGATGAACAGTACATAGATGAGGTAAACAAGGCTCAGAGCAGCACTAGTAGAAATGGGTTCATTTAAGTTTTAAAAAAAATAAAAGCTACCTCGAAACAAGCCTAAGCTAAGGCTCAACAGTCAAAATTAATAATAAATCTCCATGTCATGATTTGGGGGCTGGTGGTCCAAGGAAAGCCTGCTACACACCACAGAACAACAGAACCAACGAGAGTAACTGCCAGAACTTGTCCATCCTGGAAAGAGAAGCAGTTACACTCCTCCAACAACTGTGCAATCGCCACCAATTCAATTCACAGATCACTCAAGGGAAAAAAAAAATGGGTACAGACCTAAACAGAGAACTCTCAACAGAGGAATCTAAAATGGCTGAAAGACACTTAAGGAAATGCTCAACATCCTTAGTCATCAGAGAAATGCAAATCAAAACAACTCTGAAATACCATCTTAAACCTATATATAAGAATGGCCAAGATCAAAAACACTGATGACAACTTATGCTGGAGAGGATGTGGGTTATAGGGAACACTCCTGCATTGCTGGTGGGAGTGCAAGCTGGTCAGCCCCTTTGGATATCAGTATGGCGATTTCTCAGAAAATTAGGAAACAACCTTCCTCAAGACCCAGCAATACCACTTTTGGGTATATATCCAAAGGATGCTCAATTATGCCACAAGGACATGTGCTCAACTATGTTCATAGCAGCATTGTTTGTCATACCCAGAACCTGGAAACAACTTAAATGCCCCTCAACCAAAGAATGGATAAGAAAAATGTGGTACATTTACACAATGGAGGACTACACAGCAGAAAAAATAATGACATCTTGAAATTTGCAGGCAGGTGGTTGGAGCTAGAAAACATTATATTGAGTGAGGTAACACAGACCCAGAAAGACAATTATCACATGTACTCACTCATAAGTAGTTTTTAAACACAAACCAAAGAAAACCAGTCCACAATTCACAATCCCAGAGAACCTAGACAACAATGAGGACTCTAAGAGAGAGATACATGGATATAATCTATCTGATAAGTAGTAAAAGACAAGATCTCCTGAGTAAATTGGGAGCATGGGGACCATGGGAGAGGGTTGAAGGGGGGAGGGGAGAGGAAGGAAGGGGAGTAGAAAAAATGTATAACTCAATAAAATCAATAATAAGGAAGGAAGGAAGGAAGGAAGGAAGGAAGGAAGGAAGGAAGGAAGGAAGGAAGGAAGGAAGGAAGGAGTGTGCTCAATGGTCACATCCTGCCTACTCAGTTCCCCAGTTCCCTGCAGACGGATTCCACTGAACTCTCAACTCCTTTCTGTAAAGGGCTGCTGTAGGAACTGCACCATCACCTTGAAGGACAGGTCAAAGGTTATAATGCTTGAGTAAGTTGCCTGGAGTCACCTTTTATGGTCCGTGGGGGCCAGGCATGACGGCTAGGTGTAAAGTCACATCCGCGTCCTTTGCCCTATGTCTAAGAGAAGTTTGTGGTCAGCACAGTATGTGAGGCCAAGGGAGACACAGGAGAGCCCTGTTGGAGCAAGGTGTCTAGGCTCAGGCTTGAGTTTGGAGACAGCAGTAGCTGATTTATTTCGTGGTCCCAAGTCACAAGGTCCCATCATTCTTATTTAGAATACATTCCTTTGGATATGCAGGCAAATGGCTGGATGAAAAATTCTCCTGAGTCCCTTTAATGACAGCTCAGGACAACCTGTCCTGAGCAGATGCCAGAGCCTGGAGTAAGCTCAGGAATCCAGGAGAGCAGGGGAAAAAAAAACCTGTTTCTCCACCAGGACACAGGGGCAGCCGCACAGTCCTCAGGGGTGCTGGGAGAGGCAGATGGTATCTGGAAACACAAAGTGACACCTAGCAAACTTGGTGAGCATTCCAGATCCTTCAGCAGGAAGAGGGGGAACCCAGAAAAGATCCCTGCCCCCAACTGTAGGGAGTCAGCAAGGCAAAAGTTATCCTTCCTTCAGAAGCTGACCTGGCGGGACTCTGGCTTCTGCAGGAAGCCCCGGCTCTCTGAATGAATCACTGGAATTCCAGGCCTCTTGTCCTCAGGCCTGCTGCTCAGAAAACTCTCCACCCAGCTGGGGACAGGGCATCAAGATAAGCACAAGACCGGGGAACAGCTCCTCGCCAAGCAGCCATCATCCGGAGGCTAAGCACACTTTTCAGGAAAAATGCTCAAAATCACCGTTTTTCTTTGTTTATACCATCTAGCATGGGCCGTTGTGCGAGAGACACATTACCGCAGCTGTGACTACCCTCTGTGCATGCTCCTTGCTTCTTTCACAAAATGCAATTACCCCTCTCTCCACGCTTTTAGCCAAAGATAAAGTTGTAACAATTTAAAAGGTCAAAGCCGAGATCAAACTGTGTGTGTGTTTTAATCTCGATTTTTAAAAAAAAAAAAAATGTAAATTGGGCCCAAACTTCAAAAATACCAAGCCTCATGGGCAGACGATATGTTTGTGAGAGGCTTCCAGTGACAAGCAAGCTGCCTCTCGGACAACACGCCTTGCACCTAAGCACCAGATGTCACCTCCGAGGAGACGCGGTATCTGCTGCGGAACCGTGAGTGCTGGCATGTCACTGAACAGGAACAAGGGACTGGGACAGAAACATCACCAGTCCCCCAGCCCTCCGCAGCTGAAACCCACAGTCTTCCACACGATGACCATGACAATTTATCTGCCAATATTGGAAATAAATGCCTCGGTATGTTCCTATCGATCGCAGTTATTTTTTCACTGACAGAAATCGCATCTGCTAACTCCATCCCTGGGTATTGTGGCGGGGGTGGGGGAGTGGTTTCGGGGATGATAAATTCCACCAAAGGGCATCATAAACTGTCATGAAAAACGAGCCCCACTTGCATGGAAACAAAACGCCTTCCCTTCCACCCGGTTGTTCTTCAACAAGAAATAAGGAAGGAAAACGGGGCTGAAATGTGAGCTGCAATTCTTAATGGCATTTTAATAGTTTAAATTAGGAGCCAAAGGCCTCTCGGCATGTGGCTTTGCATAAACATTGCCCTTTCGTGATATTAATTGGGGTAAGGAGAGATGTCAGATGCCAGGCTTCCTCTCAGCTACCATAGAGCAGCAGAGTTGTCCAGAATCCCTCAGAAGGAATAGGCAGCCCTAGGAGCACCCCCACATGGTGGAGTTACTTGAGTGTGACAAGTACACACTGCCAGTGTGCCTGTCCCTGCCACTGCTGCTTGTGTGGGATCATAGCAGATGGGATCCGACAGTAGTCACGTGACTCTCCTCAGCCACTACAGAGAGTCATCAGAATAGTAAGATTCCAGAAGAGAGAGCCACCAAAGCCTGAGAGTCATCCATCAGAAGACATTCCGAAGAGTCCAGCATGCCAGCAGACAAAGCAAGCTCAGTTCTGCCAGGAAGAGTGGATGGTTCTATGCTCACGGCCACATGAGTGGCGTAGACTAGTTCTAAGGCAGAGTCTTCATCCCTGTTCCACACCCTGAGGACACGCTTGTAACCAGCATAGGTGAGGGCCGCACTCTTTGTGAGTCCTCATACTCGTTCCTTGTCCAGTAGACAAGCCAACGCTCAGCCTGTAGTCTCGGCACTTGGAAAACTAAGACAGGAAGAGTACAAATACAAGCCAATATAAACTACACAGTGGGTGTCGGAGCAGCCTGGACCACATCCTGAAACTCTCAACAAAAGTAAAGAAAAAGAGTGGGGGGTGTGAGGAAGGGAGGAAGGGAGGGAGGGAGGGAGGGAAGAAGAAAATATCAGGCAAAGTGTGAGTCACAGGAAAATGAAATTAGAAGATGTCTGTGATGGTGCGCGTTTATAATCCTACTGCTCAGGAGGCTAAAGCTGGAGGAATGGCACAAATTCTCAAGGCAAGCCTAGACTGCATAACAAGACTCCTTCTCAAAAATGGGAGGTATGGGAAGGATCTTAAGGGAAGGGGGGGAGGGAGGGGAGGAGAGGGAAAAGGAACGGGAGGGGAGGAGAGGGGAAAGGAAGGGAAGGGGAAGGGAAAGGAAGGGGAGGGGAAGAGAGGGGAGGGGGAGGGAAGGAAAGAGGGAAATTGAGGAAATTAGGGAGGGTGCTTGTGGAATCAGAGGAAATGCTCAGAGAAAGGATGGCCATCTGATCCCTTAATGGCCAAAAGGAACACCCTGAGACGGCAGGAAAGGCATCCCAGGCAGAGGATACTCCAAGTGAGTCAGTACCCAAACCCCTCCCTATACCCCACACAGGCCCACAGCTATACAACATACCTGTACAGCCAGCCAGGGCTCCAGGGCAACGTGGAGCGTGCTCCAAGCATGCCTTAATGGCTTATTGCTGCAGGAGTAGCACCAGGAGATCGAAGGGCATGGATTCCCGGGAGAATGGGAGAAGATCAATGCTGTGCTTCATGCGCACAGAATGTTTACAGAGATCCCTCCTGGGCTCTTCATGGCTGCCACCAGTGGCACCACATGAGTCACAGTCAAATGGGAAGGTCTGAGATCTTCGGCAGCCACCAGGCCGCTTGTTAGACTTCTGACAGATACTGAGGGGCTGAGAACCTTGCTGTCAAGGCAGCTGGTCTGAGTTAATCATAAGTTCTCCAAACCTCTCATGATGGCCACAGGAGCTTCCTTTATAGGCAATGGAGGGCACATAATTGGAGCTGAGGACTGTTGGCCTCAACAGCAAGAGCCATCAGGAAGACAAGTGGCCTTGGGCCAGATGAGAGCGGTTGACTTCCTCCACACAGGGGATCTCGCTGAGGAAATACTCTTCTCCGGGGCATCCTGTAGTGTCATGTTGGGTTTTTAGTGCTTAACCCAGAAGATTAGACTGGCTCTTATTTTTGTAGAACACAGTGTCAAGTCGAACCACTCAGGGGGAAGCATGCTTCTGCTGAAACGGTCACTTGAAGCACACAAGAAGTCCGAGAGATGCTGGGTGTCTTTGCAAATCTTCCCCTAGGGGATGCATGTCTCCATATGTCTAGTAGGTGGCCTACTTACAGTCCCCTCTTGAACAGCAAAGAGACCCAAAAGTAGTGAGGTCAAGTCATCAGAGTGAGGGCTATGGTATTTCTGTAGCTGCAGCCCAGCTTGGAGCATTCAGGAATGGCTCGGCTCCTCTTTTGTGGAATTGGTTCAAGGAAACTGTAACTAAATCTTAAGAAACTAGACGGAATTCTTCCTCACTTTTCTCTCTCTCAAAATCTTGAGTTTTTCTGTCTTCATCTGTCACTTGCCACCAAACACATCAAGCACGACATAAGAAAGTCTTTGTAGATAAGAACTGGGTGTTTTGATTTATATGATTGCTCTAACTGCATTATCCACATGGGAAATTGTTGTCTAAATCAACATGATTGAATTGTGTTCCCAGATTTTCTCACCAAGCTGTGCAAGTGATTTTGATGAAGAACCCATAGAAAATGAAATAAAGACATCCTGCCCCGGAACAGAACAAAATAGCTCTTGCACTGGCAGATTGGGCCTCGGCGCCCATAAATTACCTGCTGACTATGCACATAACCGCAATGTTCCTTGGAGGAAAGAATCCTGACAGATGTATTACCAACTCATAAATTGAAATTTCGACCAAAGCTGTACATATGTGGCAACATTATTGTTTTACACAATGAAAAGTATAATTACTAAGACTGTGACGGTGCCAAACAGCCGTGTCGGTCTGGTTTTTATTGCGCGTGATTGAGCAATGATGCAAACAAGTGGCTGGTGTGTTGGTCAGCCTGTCATCGCTACAGCAAATCCTGGAAACAATCTGTCCGTTGTGGCACTAGAGGGTTGAACCTCAGACCACATGCACGCTAGGTGAGGGATCTCCAGCTAGATAACCGACCTAGAAAGAGAACGTGTTTATTTGAGTCAGAGTTGTAGAGGTTTTCGTCGGTGGTGATTTGACCTCCTGCTTCGGGCCTATGGCAAGGGAGCACATGACAAAACAAAACCACTCACTTCAGCCAGAATGAAAAAGGCAGAGACCAGGGTCCCACAGTCTCCTGAAGGGCATGCACCTTTAATCGGTTACTTTCGCGTGTTAGAGACAGAAACATCTAACAGAAACAGCATTATGAGAGGACTCACGGTTTCAGAAGACCTCAGTCTACCATGGCAGGAAAGGGATAACTGTGTGCAGAGGCAGGAGCATGTGAGGAAGGCCCCTCACATCATGGGGGTCCAAGAAGCAGAGAGTACGCTGGACCTAAAGTCACGTTATATGCCTCTAAGCCCACCCCCAGCAACCCACTTCCCCCAGCCATACCTCGTCTTCTCAAGACTCCACAGCCTCACAAAGCAGCACCACCAGCTGGGAAGCAAACACTGAGAAGATGAGCCAGTGAGAGACAGTTCAAATTCAAACTATTATATGTCCCATTACCTAAAGATCTCCAGTTACGCTCCACCCCTTAAGGCCTCCACCCCTTCCCAATAACCATCAAGCTGGGAACAAAGGGTCTGACACATTCTACATCCAAACTAATAGCACTGCGGAATTGAGTTAGGGGCCAGTCTCTTCACACTGAACATGTAAATAGAGCGTCAGAGTTAGGTTATCCTGGATCCGGTGTCTTCTCATCTAGGCCAAACATAAGTTTTGATTGACTAGTAGAGGAATTGTCAGAACAGTAAATATTTAGTAATAATTTGCTGCTACACAGCAAATGAAAATAAATATGTGTGCCCTTGTGCTGTAGCTGTTAGCATGGTGGCATATATCTAGACACCTCACAGACTGCAAAAATAAATCCACAAGACAGAAGGCACTGGAAGGAAAAGAATGAAAAACGGCAGCAGCCAGTAAGCCCACCTGTACGGAGACAAAGAGGTTCTGTCAGAACGGCCAGATCCAGCTCCCTAGCCTTAATTTATAAATGACATCCACCAACAAAAGGAATCAGGGTTCCTGGGAGGAAGGACTGAGTCTGAGTCGGTAAAAGATGAACCTAAACTCTTTCCAGCTGTTAAGAATAAGACACCTTCAAACACGGATGGGGACGTGTTAGGATGACACAGGAGCCAAATGCACCCATCTGGGACAGTTTCAGCAGGAAAATAAGTAATGTCAGAAATGCATGATTCCCTCCAGGATACAATAGAATCCATTCATCCAGACACAAACACTAAATTGACAAATAAATATGAGAAGAAGAGGCTCTGTCTTTGTGGAATATTCCTTCACACCATGTGAATGTATGTGGCTGTGCCATTGGCCTTGCTAGAGGAGCAGCGAGTTGTAATTGAAGTTCCATGTGTCGGCCTAGCAGAAGGGCATCCTCTGATGGGTCGGTCTCGATTAGGCACGGACACTGGACTGCAGACCCTGCGATGTCTTTTATTTCTGCTGTGCCTTTACGTGTTTGCTGTGGCTCTCTTTCTCTGGTCTCTAGCACGGCGTGAGTGGATGTAACGAGGTTGTCACTGTTTATAATACAGTGTGTTTATCTCTTTGAAACATCCCATTCTACTGGGTAATTTTACCTGTGGATTGTCAAGAAGATGACCCCTCCCTAAACTGTGCTGTCTAATTTAATGATAATAATGATATCTTACAGAGTTTTGATGAATAAGAATAAATACAAGGATATGTTTCACAGCCAGGGTCTGTGAGTCTCACCTAAGGAGATGCTGTACTAAGAAAAGGTACCAAGCCACGTGGCAAAGATAAGGAATCTGGGTCAGTTTAAAAGTAAGAGTTAGCTAGTAACAAGCCTGAGCTATTTATTGACTGACCATTTATAGTTAATATTAAGACTCCCTGTCAATTATTTGGGAAATGGAGGGCAATAAAGAAATGTCCACCTACATGTCTTTACAGTAGAATTTCGAATAAATATGGAAGGGATGATAGATATGGAACAATCATGGTTTGACAAATACAGAAATAGCAATTGTTACAGCAAGAATTATCAATGGGTGCTAAATTAAATGAGTACAAGTGGATGGTCTCAAAGTATCTCTCTATAAAATACTTATGAGTTACATAGGGAAAGCGAGTAACATTTCAATGGAGAACTCTTTCAAGTACCAAGTCGGCAGTTAACATCATCAGTTGGGGAACAATCTTATATCTTATGTGCATCCTGACACAAAGGATAGCATGTGTTCTTGATATTCATGTCAAAAAATGAATAGCCTGTATTTAACCATCATGAGACATTAGACAAACTCTAATTAAGGGACTAAGCTTGGAGTAACTGGCCAGGAACTTACAGCAGTATCAGAGGTCATGAAAAAATGGAGAACAAACCTCTCTGCTAGCCTCTAGACAAGCTACTTCATTATTCATTTATAAGATGGGGCCAGTAATAACAGCCAGATCACCTGGCTCGGATAAAGACTACAAGAAATAATACATCAACTGCTTTCTGGCACAAAGGGCTCTCTCATCATCCTCCTCAGCGTGACTATCCTTTTACTCAAGGAGCACCACTGACTTCCCCAACAGACTCCATTGCTTGAGAGTGGTGACTCTGACCAGATTGGTCACCTGTGGAAGAAGAATCCATCTACCTCTGACCTCTTGAATTATTTAAAACACAGACCTACTTTCTATAACAGAGACCCAAAGTACCAATACATTAAGCAAGACGGGTTATTTTTGTCATGTACCCACCTAATCACGTGTGGTCCGTGGATCAGGATGCCCCGCTGGATCAGGATCCAACTCTTGTCTTGACAGGGACTATTGCCAGAAGGCTCATGACATCATCCATATTCTAGCCATATCGTGAAGCAAAAAAGATGAGGAGGGAGGACATACCCCAGAGCGGCATAGTCGTGAGCCACACCCAGTGGCAAGGAAGGTTGTGAGATGTGGTCTTCATTTTGAGAGGCCTGGGGACTTAACACAACTTGGTGCTCCTTTCACTGTAGATGACTGGAGAATGCTTTCGGGGATCTACTAGCAATCCTGCTCAGTGCTTCAGAACACTGCATCCAGCACTCCTGCCTGATTCTCTAACCTGGTCCTTCCCCTTGCATGTTATAGTATTCCTCTTTTTCCTTTTGGTACCTGAAGAGATAGACGTTCCTTTCTATACCAAACCTTCTTAAGCTCTTGGCCACCTTCCAGCAGGGATCAGCTTCCCCTGCCCAGAACTTGTCCTAACGTGACATTTATCACACTGTCCCTGAACCGTTTATCAGTGTTCCCACCCACAATGTAAACTACATGACAGATAAGAATAAAATATACCATGTCCCTAGGCCATTGTAGCACTTTTTATGTCTGTTGAATATGATGTGCACACTTTTGAAAGTCCATATTTGAATTTGCAAGCTAATATTGCTTTGGCTAATGGAAGAATCTTCTTGGCATAAATATGACCACCTCACCCCATATCCAGTCAGGTGATAAAGAAAACACTGGTAAAAATCAAACCCACTGCCTAGAAAGGAAAAGAAGCCAGATGTTGCATGCCCCGTCCTGATGCTGCATGCCCTACAGGACCCTAGGGGTACTTGTCCTGTTCTTGGCTTGTGTTTGCACCAGTTGAAAATAGGTTCCTGGTCCTTTCTGCAAGGAAATCAGCCAAAGCTGGAGCTGCCTCCAGCCTGAAGTGGAGTGCTCAACCTCTTGAGTGAGAAGAGTTTACGGCAACATCCTGACTCCATTGGTTGAAGATACAGCAGAGATGGCTTAGGAACATGAAAAGCCTGTTTAATGTTAAAATGCCTTTAGGTTTTTTTCACATCAATTTCTGGTGTGGGAGGTCCTTTTGTCTATATGTTGCTTTTATTGGTTAATGAATAAAGAAACTGGCTTGGCCTGATAGGGTAGAACAGAGTTAGGTGGGGAGAAGCTAGGCTGAATACTGGGAGGAAGAAAGGTGGAGTCAGAGAGAAGCAATGGAGCTGCCAGAGACAGACACTGGGAACTTTAGCCGGTAAGCCACAGCCTCGTGGAAGTACACAGATTAATAGAAATGGGTTAAATTAATATGTAAGAGTTAGCCAATAAGAAGCTAGAGTTAATGGGCCAAGCAGTGATTTAACAAATATAGTTTCTGTGTGATTATTTTGGGGCTAAGTGGCCAGTAACCAACAAGCAACCTCTTCTCCAACGGGTTGGCACCAAACAAATTGCTCCTTTGGTATCTTGTGAGCACTGACAAAACTGTATGAGCCAAAGAAATGGAGCGTTTCACCCAAAACGCTAAATTTCCTTGGCGTCCTACCCTTCCCTTTAGTTCCAAATCAAAATCTTAAATACACATTTGTGGATCTGTGGATTCATTTATTTGGTGCAAGAGACTGAAAGATGCTTCTTAGGCTGTTTTTCTTGTCCAGGGTTCAGTTAAAAAGGGGGGAATGTGCAAACCACGGAGGCCTGACAGAAGAACAAGAAAAAGGGATCTCCTGGATCACGGGAAGCCCAACGCCACTCGCTCGCCACACCGGAAGCCATCTGTGCTCCTCCATAACACCACACCTCCAAAAGGAGAATCTCCAGCAGCAATTGGTGTGTTGAGGGTTTGCTCTCACTTCTCTACAGAAAAGAATTTTTATAGTGTTAGGTCATCAGGCATTCTGTGCTCAGCCTTAGGACTTCCATCCCACCTGATACCTTCAAACTATATAAATTCTGTTTCGGGACAGGTTAGAGTGGCACCAAGCAGATGAATAAGACTACCTTCTCACTTGGAAAGAGAAAACAAAGACTTTTTTCTCTCTGGAAACTCAGGGGAAATTGGCAGGTAGTCAAGAACTCTTTCATGAAGAAGTCATCAACTGGGCAGATCCTTCCGGACCCTTGGCCTGTGAGTCTGTGACGTCACTGTCCATCAATGTCACTATCCATCAATGATCCTTGGACTTCTTATTGCTTACTGGTTGTTTGATGATAAGCACAATGCAGAGCCAGATCTGTGATCCTCAGCTATCTGCCTGACAGTGACCAATGTGCTATCACATGAGACCATGAGACTTGTCTCATTGTAATGCATTATACCGCAAGCACCCACAAAGCCATGTCCTAACCCTTTTATTAAATGTTTATTTTATATGTATGTGCTATGCCTGATGAATGCCTGTGCACCACTTGAACACCTGGTCCCTGTGGAGACCAGAAGAAATCACTGAGTGCCCTGGAGCTGGAGTTACAGACCTACCAGCTAACATTCGAGTACAGGGAATCAAATCTTAGTCCTCTGAAGAGTAGCAGGTGCTCTTAACTGCTAAGCATCTCCCCAGCCCCTTAATCCTTGTTTTTTAAGAATATACATTGAGCAAGATGACAGGCTCAGAGTGTTAATTTCCTAGCCTGCTCTAGACTGACTGTGCAGGACATCTTCACAATGACTTGAGAGCCTGATCTCTAAAGAGCAATGCTCACGTATAACTAAGCTTCATAAGTGTGTCTTTATTGGCAATGGGTCACTACAGGTCAGAGCTGTACTTCCAATTAAACAGGCAACTAAGTCTTCTCTGGTCAGTCTATACCAAGCTGATTCCAAGTCACACAAAAATGTAGTCTCTTTCCCCATCCCCCCGAGAGGGACATTTCCATCAAAGTTGATAATTCGGTTCCAATTGCAGGTGATACACAATGATGATTCAAATTAGCAATTACATCCTAATTGTGTATTTGGATTGGATAACTTGAAGATTTCTTTGGGGAAAAAAAACCTAAAAATAGAAAGCTAAGAATCATTCGGTAATTACTCACACAAAAGGAAGGAGTTTATAATTCTTTCGTTCTCTTGTCAAATGACCACACCTGTTCTAGGCTTTGATTTGGCAGGAGTTACAGTAGCCATGTTAATCTAAATAAAAACAGCTATCCACTCTATCAGGGAGACAGAGTTCAGTGGTAAGTCCCCAGGGGAGAGAGCCTGTCTCTACTGTCTCTACCAATTACTAGCTGTGTGACCTTGGCAGCTTACTTCACCTCTCTGACCATCATTTATTTGTAGATGCGATTATGAGTAGTGGCAATCTCAAAGGCTGCTGTGTATATATTCAGTCCCTCATGGTAAGGATTAAATAATGCATAGCCAGTAACTGGACCCATGCAGAGAACCAAAGTTACAAATTATCATCCACTGAAGGTTAGAGGATGGTTGAGCCGTCCATTCATCCATTATGAAATAAAAAGATGCTTCTCAAAAGTGAATGAGCCACCAGCCTAGCTGGTATAAAAGGACTGGTATCTCTCCCAGGGGAAGAAAGCATTTTTCTGCATTCCATGTTTTGGAAGCATTGAAACACTGTTTGTTTGTTTGTCTGTTTTTTAACCCTGCTCAGGCTTGATATTGTACAGTGTTCTTTATCTGTGAGAACGTATCCTTAGAAGCACACGCGTGCATACACGCACATGCACACATGCATACACACACTGTGAGGGTTTTTTGCTTTCAATGGTGATAATCATTGTGGCCAAGCACAGGATATTCTTGCTCCCCAAAGTTGAATATCTTCCATAAGGTGTGCTGTTTAGTATGTAATAGCTTAACTCTGCAATTTACTAGAGTTGTAAACCATGTGACTGTCAAAAATTGTATAAATGAGGACACTTAACCTGCAGCAAAGAAACAAAGAAAAAGACCCCTGTGGGGTGGGAAGATGTAAGTTGGCACTGGAATGTCCTCATCAGAGCGGTGAGGAAACAACCTTCATGTGCTGGGAAGTCATGGAAGCCTCTGCTATGGGAGAGAGAGGCATTGTAGCATTTGCCACCCAGAGAACTGACTCACACTCGGGCTGGAGGCTGGCAGAGCTCAAGGCCAGAGGTCTGGGGTTATTTCAGGTGTCCCGAAAGGCCCAGCAGAAGAGCTGCCATTGGCAATGCCAGGGCTCTTCCCCTACAGGGACAATGCTGAGTCACGCATGCCCCACTTCCCGGCAGAGAGCAGCCATGGGGCCCTGAGAGTGTGCCTCTCCAGCTTCCGGATTAACGCCTCACCTTCCAAGTTACAGAAAAGAAGTGACTCATTGTGTTTGCCCTGCATTTGTTAAATTTGTACGAGTCATTCCTGTTAAGTGTATATGCATATAAACGTGCACTTGTGAGTCTTAGATGGGAACCTGTCTTTGCATCCAAAATCCATCCATGGGTTATGCTTGAGTGTAAAACTCTTTCAAGTAGAAATATATTCTCAGTAGATAGGTGGATGGGCTGAACAGAAATCAGGGAGAATTTTAAAGAGAAAGATCTTCATTGTCATTTATAGGCAATGGAAAGTTCCACAAACGGAACTTTGATCACCTGAAAACAAGCTCAGAAACAAGCATATTATACGTGGGGAGATGTCTTCATGGTTAAACTGCCTGCTCTGCAAGTGTGATTACCTTAGTTCTGATGGAGGAAGGTAATTGGTTAATTATAATAAACCAACTGCTTGGCCTCATAGCTTAGAACATAGATGGGAGGAGTAAACAGAATAGAATTNGAGGGAGGGAGGGAGGGAGGGAGGGAGGGAGGGAAGAAGAAAATATCAGGCAAAGTGTGAGTCACAGGAAAATGAAATTAGAAGATGTCTGTGATGGTGCGCGTTTATAATCCTACTGCTCAGGAGGCTAAAGCTGGAGGAATGGCACAAATTCTCAAGGCAAGCCTAGACTGCATAACAAGACTCCTTCTCAAAAATGGGAGGTATGGGAAGGATCTTAAGGGAAGGGGGGGAGGGAGGGGAGGAGAGGGAAAAGGAACGGGAGGGGAGGAGAGGGGAAAGGAAGGGAAGGGGAAGGGAAAGGAAGGGGAGGGGAAGAGAGGGGAGGGGGAGGGAAGGAAAGAGGGAAATTGAGGAAATTAGGGAGGGTGCTTGTGGAATCAGAGGAAATGCTCAGAGAAAGGATGGCCATCTGATCCCTTAATGGCCAAAAGGAACACCCTGAGACGGCAGGAAAGGCATCCCAGGCAGAGGATACTCCAAGTGAGTCAGTACCCAAACCCCTCCCTATACCCCACACAGGCCCACAGCTATACAACATACCTGTACAGCCAGCCAGGGCTCCAGGGCAACGTGGAGCGTGCTCCAAGCATGCCTTAATGGCTTATTGCTGCAGGAGTAGCACCAGGAGATCGAAGGGCATGGATTCCCGGGAGAATGGGAGAAGATCAATGCTGTGCTTCATGCGCACAGAATGTTTACAGAGATCCCTCCTGGGCTCTTCATGGCTGCCACCAGTGGCACCACATGAGTCACAGTCAAATGGGAAGGTCTGAGATCTTCGGCAGCCACCAGGCCGCTTGTTAGACTTCTGACAGATACTGAGGGGCTGAGAACCTTGCTGTCAAGGCAGCTGGTCTGAGTTAATCATAAGTTCTCCAAACCTCTCATGATGGCCACAGGAGCTTCCTTTATAGGCAATGGAGGGCACATAATTGGAGCTGAGGACTGTTGGCCTCAACAGCAAGAGCCATCAGGAAGACAAGTGGCCTTGGGCCAGATGAGAGCGGTTGACTTCCTCCACACAGGGGATCTCGCTGAGGAAATACTCTTCTCCGGGGCATCCTGTAGTGTCATGTTGGGTTTTTAGTGCTTAACCCAGAAGATTAGACTGGCTCTTATTTTTGTAGAACACAGTGTCAAGTCGAACCACTCAGGGGGAAGCATGCTTCTGCTGAAACGGTCACTTGAAGCACACAAGAAGTCCGAGAGATGCTGGGTGTCTTTGCAAATCTTCCCCTAGGGGATGCATGTCTCCATATGTCTAGTAGGTGGCCTACTTACAGTCCCCTCTTGAACAGCAAAGAGACCCAAAAGTAGTGAGGTCAAGTCATCAGAGTGAGGGCTATGGTATTTCTGTAGCTGCAGCCCAGCTTGGAGCATTCAGGAATGGCTCGGCTCCTCTTTTGTGGAATTGGTTCAAGGAAACTGTAACTAAATCTTAAGAAACTAGACGGAATTCTTCCTCACTTTTCTCTCTCTCAAAATCTTGAGTTTTTCTGTCTTCATCTGTCACTTGCCACCAAACACATCAAGCACGACATAAGAAAGTCTTTGTAGATAAGAACTGGGTGTTTTGATTTATATGATTGCTCTAACTGCATTATCCACATGGGAAATTGTTGTCTAAATCAACATGATTGAATTGTGTTCCCAGATTTTCTCACCAAGCTGTGCAAGTGATTTTGATGAAGAACCCATAGAAAATGAAATAAAGACATCCTGCCCCGGAACAGAACAAAATAGCTCTTGCACTGGCAGATTGGGCCTCGGCGCCCATAAATTACCTGCTGACTATGCACATAACCGCAATGTTCCTTGGAGGAAAGAATCCTGACAGATGTATTACCAACTCATAAATTGAAATTTCGACCAAAGCTGTACATATGTGGCAACATTATTGTTTTACACAATGAAAAGTATAATTACTAAGACTGTGACGGTGCCAAACAGCCGTGTCGGTCTGGTTTTTATTGCGCGTGATTGAGCAATGATGCAAACAAGTGGCTGGTGTGTTGGTCAGCCTGTCATCGCTACAGCAAATCCTGGAAACAATCTGTCCGTTGTGGCACTAGAGGGTTGAACCTCAGACCACATGCACGCTAGGTGAGGGATCTCCAGCTAGATAACCGACCTAGAAAGAGAACGTGTTTATTTGAGTCAGAGTTGTAGAGGTTTTCGTCGGTGGTGATTTGACCTCCTGCTTCGGGCCTATGGCAAGGGAGCACATGACAAAACAAAACCACTCACTTCAGCCAGAATGAAAAAGGCAGAGACCAGGGTCCCACAGTCTCCTGAAGGGCATGCACCTTTAATCGGTTACTTTCGCGTGTTAGAGACAGAAACATCTAACAGAAACAGCATTATGAGAGGACTCACGGTTTCAGAAGACCTCAGTCTACCATGGCAGGAAAGGGATAACTGTGTGCAGAGGCAGGAGCATGTGAGGAAGGCCCCTCACATCATGGGGGTCCAAGAAGCAGAGAGTACGCTGGACCTAAAGTCACGTTATATGCCTCTAAGCCCACCCCCAGCAACCCACTTCCCCCAGCCATACCTCGTCTTCTCAAGACTCCACAGCCTCACAAAGCAGCACCACCAGCTGGGAAGCAAACACTGAGAAGATGAGCCAGTGAGAGACAGTTCAAATTCAAACTATTATATGTCCCATTACCTAAAGATCTCCAGTTACGCTCCACCCCTTAAGGCCTCCACCCCTTCCCAATAACCATCAAGCTGGGAACAAAGGGTCTGACACATTCTACATCCAAACTAATAGCACTGCGGAATTGAGTTAGGGGCCAGTCTCTTCACACTGAACATGTAAATAGAGCGTCAGAGTTAGGTTATCCTGGATCCGGTGTCTTCTCATCTAGGCCAAACATAAGTTTTGATTGACTAGTAGAGGAATTGTCAGAACAGTAAATATTTAGTAATAATTTGCTGCTACACAGCAAATGAAAATAAATATGTGTGCCCTTGTGCTGTAGCTGTTAGCATGGTGGCATATATCTAGACACCTCACAGACTGCAAAAATAAATCCACAAGACAGAAGGCACTGGAAGGAAAAGAATGAAAAACGGCAGCAGCCAGTAAGCCCACCTGTACGGAGACAAAGAGGTTCTGTCAGAACGGCCAGATCCAGCTCCCTAGCCTTAATTTATAAATGACATCCACCAACAAAAGGAATCAGGGTTCCTGGGAGGAAGGACTGAGTCTGAGTCGGTAAAAGATGAACCTAAACTCTTTCCAGCTGTTAAGAATAAGACACCTTCAAACACGGATGGGGACGTGTTAGGATGACACAGGAGCCAAATGCACCCATCTGGGACAGTTTCAGCAGGAAAATAAGTAATGTCAGAAATGCATGATTCCCTCCAGGATACAATAGAATCCATTCATCCAGACACAAACACTAAATTGACAAATAAATATGAGAAGAAGAGGCTCTGTCTTTGTGGAATATTCCTTCACACCATGTGAATGTATGTGGCTGTGCCATTGGCCTTGCTAGAGGAGCAGCGAGTTGTAATTGAAGTTCCATGTGTCGGCCTAGCAGAAGGGCATCCTCTGATGGGTCGGTCTCGATTAGGCACGGACACTGGACTGCAGACCCTGCGATGTCTTTTATTTCTGCTGTGCCTTTACGTGTTTGCTGTGGCTCTCTTTCTCTGGTCTCTAGCACGGCGTGAGTGGATGTAACGAGGTTGTCACTGTTTATAATACAGTGTGTTTATCTCTTTGAAACATCCCATTCTACTGGGTAATTTTACCTGTGGATTGTCAAGAAGATGACCCCTCCCTAAACTGTGCTGTCTAATTTAATGATAATAATGATATCTTACAGAGTTTTGATGAATAAGAATAAATACAAGGATATGTTTCACAGCCAGGGTCTGTGAGTCTCACCTAAGGAGATGCTGTACTAAGAAAAGGTACCAAGCCACGTGGCAAAGATAAGGAATCTGGGTCAGTTTAAAAGTAAGAGTTAGCTAGTAACAAGCCTGAGCTATTTATTGACTGACCATTTATAGTTAATATTAAGACTCCCTGTCAATTATTTGGGAAATGGAGGGCAATAAAGAAATGTCCACCTACATGTCTTTACAGTAGAATTTCGAATAAATATGGAAGGGATGATAGATATGGAACAATCATGGTTTGACAAATACAGAAATAGCAATTGTTACAGCAAGAATTATCAATGGGTGCTAAATTAAATGAGTACAAGTGGATGGTCTCAAAGTATCTCTCTATAAAATACTTATGAGTTACATAGGGAAAGCGAGTAACATTTCAATGGAGAACTCTTTCAAGTACCAAGTCGGCAGTTAACATCATCAGTTGGGGAACAATCTTATATCTTATGTGCATCCTGACACAAAGGATAGCATGTGTTCTTGATATTCATGTCAAAAAATGAATAGCCTGTATTTAACCATCATGAGACATTAGACAAACTCTAATTAAGGGACTAAGCTTGGAGTAACTGGCCAGGAACTTACAGCAGTATCAGAGGTCATGAAAAAATGGAGAACAAACCTCTCTGCTAGCCTCTAGACAAGCTACTTCATTATTCATTTATAAGATGGGGCCAGTAATAACAGCCAGATCACCTGGCTCGGATAAAGACTACAAGAAATAATACATCAACTGCTTTCTGGCACAAAGGGCTCTCTCATCATCCTCCTCAGCGTGACTATCCTTTTACTCAAGGAGCACCACTGACTTCCCCAACAGACTCCATTGCTTGAGAGTGGTGACTCTGACCAGATTGGTCACCTGTGGAAGAAGAATCCATCTACCTCTGACCTCTTGAATTATTTAAAACACAGACCTACTTTCTATAACAGAGACCCAAAGTACCAATACATTAAGCAAGACGGGTTATTTTTGTCATGTACCCACCTAATCACGTGTGGTCCGTGGATCAGGATGCCCCGCTGGATCAGGATCCAACTCTTGTCTTGACAGGGACTATTGCCAGAAGGCTCATGACATCATCCATATTCTAGCCATATCGTGAAGCAAAAAAGATGAGGAGGGAGGACATACCCCAGAGCGGCATAGTCGTGAGCCACACCCAGTGGCAAGGAAGGTTGTGAGATGTGGTCTTCATTTTGAGAGGCCTGGGGACTTAACACAACTTGGTGCTCCTTTCACTGTAGATGACTGGAGAATGCTTTCGGGGATCTACTAGCAATCCTGCTCAGTGCTTCAGAACACTGCATCCAGCACTCCTGCCTGATTCTCTAACCTGGTCCTTCCCCTTGCATGTTATAGTATTCCTCTTTTTCCTTTTGGTACCTGAAGAGATAGACGTTCCTTTCTATACCAAACCTTCTTAAGCTCTTGGCCACCTTCCAGCAGGGATCAGCTTCCCCTGCCCAGAACTTGTCCTAACGTGACATTTATCACACTGTCCCTGAACCGTTTATCAGTGTTCCCACCCACAATGTAAACTACATGACAGATAAGAATAAAATATACCATGTCCCTAGGCCATTGTAGCACTTTTTATGTCTGTTGAATATGATGTGCACACTTTTGAAAGTCCATATTTGAATTTGCAAGCTAATATTGCTTTGGCTAATGGAAGAATCTTCTTGGCATAAATATGACCACCTCACCCCATATCCAGTCAGGTGATAAAGAAAACACTGGTAAAAATCAAACCCACTGCCTAGAAAGGAAAAGAAGCCAGATGTTGCATGCCCCGTCCTGATGCTGCATGCCCTACAGGACCCTAGGGGTACTTGTCCTGTTCTTGGCTTGTGTTTGCACCAGTTGAAAATAGGTTCCTGGTCCTTTCTGCAAGGAAATCAGCCAAAGCTGGAGCTGCCTCCAGCCTGAAGTGGAGTGCTCAACCTCTTGAGTGAGAAGAGTTTACGGCAACATCCTGACTCCATTGGTTGAAGATACAGCAGAGATGGCTTAGGAACATGAAAAGCCTGTTTAATGTTAAAATGCCTTTAGGTTTTTTTCACATCAATTTCTGGTGTGGGAGGTCCTTTTGTCTATATGTTGCTTTTATTGGTTAATGAATAAAGAAACTGGCTTGGCCTGATAGGGTAGAACAGAGTTAGGTGGGGAGAAGCTAGGCTGAATACTGGGAGGAAGAAAGGTGGAGTCAGAGAGAAGCAATGGAGCTGCCAGAGACAGACACTGGGAACTTTAGCCGGTAAGCCACAGCCTCGTGGAAGTACACAGATTAATAGAAATGGGTTAAATTAATATGTAAGAGTTAGCCAATAAGAAGCTAGAGTTAATGGGCCAAGCAGTGATTTAACAAATATAGTTTCTGTGTGATTATTTTGGGGCTAAGTGGCCAGTAACCAACAAGCAACCTCTTCTCCAACGGGTTGGCACCAAACAAATTGCTCCTTTGGTATCTTGTGAGCACTGACAAAACTGTATGAGCCAAAGAAATGGAGCGTTTCACCCAAAACGCTAAATTTCCTTGGCGTCCTACCCTTCCCTTTAGTTCCAAATCAAAATCTTAAATACACATTTGTGGATCTGTGGATTCATTTATTTGGTGCAAGAGACTGAAAGATGCTTCTTAGGCTGTTTTTCTTGTCCAGGGTTCAGTTAAAAAGGGGGGAATGTGCAAACCACGGAGGCCTGACAGAAGAACAAGAAAAAGGGATCTCCTGGATCACGGGAAGCCCAACGCCACTCGCTCGCCACACCGGAAGCCATCTGTGCTCCTCCATAACACCACACCTCCAAAAGGAGAATCTCCAGCAGCAATTGGTGTGTTGAGGGTTTGCTCTCACTTCTCTACAGAAAAGAATTTTTATAGTGTTAGGTCATCAGGCATTCTGTGCTCAGCCTTAGGACTTCCATCCCACCTGATACCTTCAAACTATATAAATTCTGTTTCGGGACAGGTTAGAGTGGCACCAAGCAGATGAATAAGACTACCTTCTCACTTGGAAAGAGAAAACAAAGACTTTTTTCTCTCTGGAAACTCAGGGGAAATTGGCAGGTAGTCAAGAACTCTTTCATGAAGAAGTCATCAACTGGGCAGATCCTTCCGGACCCTTGGCCTGTGAGTCTGTGACGTCACTGTCCATCAATGTCACTATCCATCAATGATCCTTGGACTTCTTATTGCTTACTGGTTGTTTGATGATAAGCACAATGCAGAGCCAGATCTGTGATCCTCAGCTATCTGCCTGACAGTGACCAATGTGCTATCACATGAGACCATGAGACTTGTCTCATTGTAATGCATTATACCGCAAGCACCCACAAAGCCATGTCCTAACCCTTTTATTAAATGTTTATTTTATATGTATGTGCTATGCCTGATGAATGCCTGTGCACCACTTGAACACCTGGTCCCTGTGGAGACCAGAAGAAATCACTGAGTGCCCTGGAGCTGGAGTTACAGACCTACCAGCTAACATTCGAGTACAGGGAATCAAATCTTAGTCCTCTGAAGAGTAGCAGGTGCTCTTAACTGCTAAGCATCTCCCCAGCCCCTTAATCCTTGTTTTTTAAGAATATACATTGAGCAAGATGACAGGCTCAGAGTGTTAATTTCCTAGCCTGCTCTAGACTGACTGTGCAGGACATCTTCACAATGACTTGAGAGCCTGATCTCTAAAGAGCAATGCTCACGTATAACTAAGCTTCATAAGTGTGTCTTTATTGGCAATGGGTCACTACAGGTCAGAGCTGTACTTCCAATTAAACAGGCAACTAAGTCTTCTCTGGTCAGTCTATACCAAGCTGATTCCAAGTCACACAAAAATGTAGTCTCTTTCCCCATCCCCCCGAGAGGGACATTTCCATCAAAGTTGATAATTCGGTTCCAATTGCAGGTGATACACAATGATGATTCAAATTAGCAATTACATCCTAATTGTGTATTTGGATTGGATAACTTGAAGATTTCTTTGGGGAAAAAAAACCTAAAAATAGAAAGCTAAGAATCATTCGGTAATTACTCACACAAAAGGAAGGAGTTTATAATTCTTTCGTTCTCTTGTCAAATGACCACACCTGTTCTAGGCTTTGATTTGGCAGGAGTTACAGTAGCCATGTTAATCTAAATAAAAACAGCTATCCACTCTATCAGGGAGACAGAGTTCAGTGGTAAGTCCCCAGGGGAGAGAGCCTGTCTCTACTGTCTCTACCAATTACTAGCTGTGTGACCTTGGCAGCTTACTTCACCTCTCTGACCATCATTTATTTGTAGATGCGATTATGAGTAGTGGCAATCTCAAAGGCTGCTGTGTATATATTCAGTCCCTCATGGTAAGGATTAAATAATGCATAGCCAGTAACTGGACCCATGCAGAGAACCAAAGTTACAAATTATCATCCACTGAAGGTTAGAGGATGGTTGAGCCGTCCATTCATCCATTATGAAATAAAAAGATGCTTCTCAAAAGTGAATGAGCCACCAGCCTAGCTGGTATAAAAGGACTGGTATCTCTCCCAGGGGAAGAAAGCATTTTTCTGCATTCCATGTTTTGGAAGCATTGAAACACTGTTTGTTTGTTTGTCTGTTTTTTAACCCTGCTCAGGCTTGATATTGTACAGTGTTCTTTATCTGTGAGAACGTATCCTTAGAAGCACACGCGTGCATACACGCACATGCACACATGCATACACACACTGTGAGGGTTTTTTGCTTTCAATGGTGATAATCATTGTGGCCAAGCACAGGATATTCTTGCTCCCCAAAGTTGAATATCTTCCATAAGGTGTGCTGTTTAGTATGTAATAGCTTAACTCTGCAATTTACTAGAGTTGTAAACCATGTGACTGTCAAAAATTGTATAAATGAGGACACTTAACCTGCAGCAAAGAAACAAAGAAAAAGACCCCTGTGGGGTGGGAAGATGTAAGTTGGCACTGGAATGTCCTCATCAGAGCGGTGAGGAAACAACCTTCATGTGCTGGGAAGTCATGGAAGCCTCTGCTATGGGAGAGAGAGGCATTGTAGCATTTGCCACCCAGAGAACTGACTCACACTCGGGCTGGAGGCTGGCAGAGCTCAAGGCCAGAGGTCTGGGGTTATTTCAGGTGTCCCGAAAGGCCCAGCAGAAGAGCTGCCATTGGCAATGCCAGGGCTCTTCCCCTACAGGGACAATGCTGAGTCACGCATGCCCCACTTCCCGGCAGAGAGCAGCCATGGGGCCCTGAGAGTGTGCCTCTCCAGCTTCCGGATTAACGCCTCACCTTCCAAGTTACAGAAAAGAAGTGACTCATTGTGTTTGCCCTGCATTTGTTAAATTTGTACGAGTCATTCCTGTTAAGTGTATATGCATATAAACGTGCACTTGTGAGTCTTAGATGGGAACCTGTCTTTGCATCCAAAATCCATCCATGGGTTATGCTTGAGTGTAAAACTCTTTCAAGTAGAAATATATTCTCAGTAGATAGGTGGATGGGCTGAACAGAAATCAGGGAGAATTTTAAAGAGAAAGATCTTCATTGTCATTTATAGGCAATGGAAAGTTCCACAAACGGAACTTTGATCACCTGAAAACAAGCTCAGAAACAAGCATATTATACGTGGGGAGATGTCTTCATGGTTAAACTGCCTGCTCTGCAAGTGTGATTACCTTAGTTCTGATGGAGGAAGGTAATTGGTTAATTATAATAAACCAACTGCTTGGCCTCATAGCTTAGAACATAGATGGGAGGAGTAAACAGAATAGAATTCTGGGCAGAAGAGGAAGTGAGGTCAGACTCTGCTCTGCTCCCGGAGAGACCCAACAGCTCTGCTCTCTGGAGCAGAGGCCCTGCTATGCTCTCCCAGGCACATGCGATGAAACTCCGACCAGGATGGACGTAGGCTAGAATCTTCCCGGTAAGCGTACCTTGGGGTGCTTACAAACATCATTAGAAATGGGCTAGTCCAGGTGCGAGAATTAGCCTGTAAGGGCTAGAGTTCATGGGCCAAGCAGTGTTTCAATGAATACAGTTTGTGTGTTGTTATTTCGGGCATGAGCTAGCCAAGCAGCCGGGGTGTTGGGGACGCAGCCCCGCCGCTCCTATTTCAACATAGTTCAAATCCCAGGACCCATGCAAAGCCAGAATCTGTAGCACGTGTCTGGGGTTGTTCTGTCCCAAAAGCTCAGGCCAGCTATCCTGGTGGATATGGTGGCAAAAAAAACAGAGATTCTGACTCAAAACAAGGTGTAAGGTGAAAACACACATGTGCCCACATACATGTATTAAACATGCATGTACAGGCACACACAAATAAAAATTAAGATATTATTTAGTGTTCTTTATATACTGCTTGTTTGCCTTCAGTCCTCCTAATAACACAGGCACAAAATTTTTTCTGAAGTTCAAATTCTGGAGTCATCCACGGGACAAACATGGTGCAAGACAAAAGCCCAGAATTCCTTTAACATGAAGATTCCCTAGACTGTCCCAGAATTCAGGTCTCCATTAGCCTTCCTTCTCCAGGCTCCCCAGACTGCGAGGAACCCTGTAGGCTGTTAACATATCCAGAAAAAAGCAGGCGCTCTGCCTGCTGCAGACTGCCAATACACACGGAGCCAGGGGGGATCCAGACATTCAGGGGCTCTTTTGCCTCCATCCTTCATGGGGAGGGACCAATTTCAGATGTCACACCCAGCAGTCAGAGCATCTGTGAGTACGTGTATTCCCAGAGCCCTGGGAGCAGATAACCTCTGGGAGCCTTTACTGAACTGGTAATCACCAACACAGCCTCTCTAGGCCAGATGTTTGCAAAATGAAATAGACTACAGGTCACTGGAGCTGTCCTTCCCACAAGCGCATGAACCCCTGGAAGTCATATTAAAATGCAGATATTCTGATGTAGAGTGAGTGAGGTCTGAGGACCTCTGTTTGAGTCGCATTGCTGAAACATGACACTATTTCACTCACAATGAAAAAAACACAGTTGGGAGACAGACCAGGTACCAGGAACCAGCCTTCTGCTGGAGGTCCACAGAGAACAGGAAAAGGGCCCTGACTTAGAGGAGGTTGGCTGTTTACCAAACACTAAGTAAATTCTGCACTGAATATCACCCCTCACATCTTCCCCTTTAATAAGTAAGCTTGCTTCTAAACCTTAACAAAAATATCTACTGGTTCTACAAGGACCATGTGTTCAACCCTTAACCAAGCGCTGTGGTCTTTGGATAATCAAGCTTCCAACTGCAAACCCTAGAGTTTGGAAGAACTGAGCACAGCAAGACAGCAGACGGCGTGGATTCCCTCAAGCAAATCAGCCACTCCACAGACATTCACTCACTACTTTGTGTGCAGAAGACACGAAGTGGAAAGTGGGATTTAATTGCTCCCAAGAAGATTACCAGCACATTGGAATATAGACCAGATCAACACACATCAAGCGATCTGAAGCCTGTTACAAATGACTCTGCCGACAGGTGCACAGTGAAAAGAGACATGGGACATGGGATGTCCTAGCAGATGCCGTAATGAGCTGGCTGGTGCGCTGGGACATGAAGAGACTGAACAAATTGTAGGACAGCACGTTGCTGTCTTCAAGGGAGGGGGGGCAGCTGCAAGCCTTTGGCGCCCATTACAACGACTGTCCCTCAGCTACGGCCTCTTCTAACATGATCCATGACTGCAGTGTCCCGTTTGGGCGCCTAAGTCATTTGACATCCTCACGTTTCTGTTTATCACGTTCATCTTCCTTTCAACACATCCCTCCTATAACCCTTGATTAATAACATCTTCACCATCTACCAAAGTGGAGGCTTCCCGAATTCCTGACATCACCACGTCTACAATCTGTCCCGCCAAAAATATAGATGACCAATCAATCTTTCATCTCCCACTGCTTCCAATGCTGCATCTCCCCTGCTTCTCCACTGTGCATCATCAGCTGCGTGTCTTCTTGTACCCAGCCTAAAGCTTGATGATGTAATTAGAGAATAATTGACTAATCTTGCAATCTGTTAGAACCACAAAGGCCCAGGTGGCAATGCTGACAATAATGACGGTGGTGGTGATATCATTTGTTAGTCCCAACTGAGTCTGGCTAGGAGGCACATTTATTTCTGGTTCTGAGTCAATAAGTATGCAATTTTACTTGACTTAACTTCTCTCAGTATTGCTCAAAGAGAGCTCTATCGGCATTCGCACAGAACAAGCCTTCTTTTTAAAAGACTGTTGGGAACAGGGCAGAAGACTTGGCACTGCTTGGCTGGCCTGTCTAAAATCCAGTACTATTCTAAAATCATAGGAAAAAAGTGTCAGAGGTTCTCCTTCAATAATCTGCTGCCTCGACCAGATTGGCTTCGGGCACAGCCCTACACCCACTTAAAAACTGCTGGCTAGAAGAAAAAGAGCCACTCTGGCCATCCAAATTGAACCTACTCTGCATTCTGAGCTCGAAAAACCCTTTACTTCCCCCAAGTCCTGGTCTTCCCTAAAAGAAAACCCCTAGCAACGCTTCCACCTCCCGTTTGCAAGTCTCCATGATCAAATAAAATATTATTAGTGAAACTAATTGGTGAGTTCATTAGGACGGTGTTTGGCTCTAACGGGAAGCTGTGAACAACAGCTTAAGTAAGTATGTGTTTTTCCACAGTTATTCTGGAGACTAGTGGTTCATGGCTGGTGTGGTGACCTCATCAACAGCCCCGGTTCCCCTACCTTTCTGAAAACATCTTTTACCATCATGGCCGCATGTCACTCAAAAGATCGACCCCCACTTCCATACTCAAATCTGCAGGTCATCCAGAAACAGGAAAAAGAAGAAAGATGAAGGAGGGAGAGAGGAAGAAAGAGAGAGAAGGGAGAGGGGGAAGGAAGAAAGGGAAAAAGGACAAAATGTGACATTTGAAAACGGCGGGGGTTCCCAGCAGGCTTCCAGTTATGTCTCCTTTATTGTCGTGTGATCATTTCTAACTCCAAAGAAGACTGGGAAATATTTTTGGATAAGCATATTGCCTCCCTGAACAAAATTAAGGTTCTGAGTGTAAGGAAGAAAAAGAAGACGTATAGTAGGTAGGTGGGAAGCTGGCAGGATCCTTGGTAAACAACAAAGTACTACAGAAGCGTGCGGCAGAATGATGGCAAAATCTTGAAAAGAAAAAAACCAACCATGAAATATAGTACCTTCAAGAATTTTATCACAAGAATTCCATCTGGCATGCCGTCTATCTGTATGACTTGGGACTAAATAAACGATGGTCATACATCCAATAAGCTTGGCAGGCCAATTAGCTAACGAGGCACACGCCGCTGCCCACAATGCGGAACACTCCTCATGCGTATCAGACGCTGAAGCAAATGGCATCTGATTATTCGTGGCAGCCAGAGAGTCGTAATAAAAGTGCATAAATGAGCATAAAGACTTTGTGGGTTTGAGACCACCTGGCACCCATTTCACATGTTACAGCCCATCTTCCCACAAGAAATGCCTTTCCCCACATGACACACAGGTTGATGGGACTGTCAACCAAAGGGCCCTACTCAGGGGCCAAAGCAAACACCTGAGTCAACCTCAACCAATCCAACTCGGTCTTCCAAGACCTCTGAGTGTCTGAAGCAAGGGGTGGGGGAATAAAAGAAAGGGAAGGAGAAAATGGAAAGACAAAGGAGACGGGAAGGTAGGAGGCGTGGGTAAGAACAGGGAGAAAGGTGAGAGAGATCGAGGAAGAAGGAAAAGAAGAAGAAGAGGGAATCCAGCTTGGCTCTTCAGCTCACCAGTGGGCTCCCCCATCTGTCCACATGTCTTCCTGTTCTCCTCCAGCGATTTGAGTCAATATGACAACCAATGACATCAGAGAGATGTTCTCAGAGCCCCTCAGCTGTAGGTTTCCAGGCAGACTGTGCTGGCCCCCAGAACCAAAATCTGAGAACATTCCCCAAAACCTCCAGATGTGTCCATTAATTAATTTCATTAGGAAATACTGGAGCTGCCACAAGGCTACAAGAAACCTAAGAATAAAAAAGCTTCCAGATCACGAGGCAATGGTGGTGCACGCCTTTAATCCCAGCACTTGGGAGGCAGAGGCGGGTAGATTTCTGTGAATTTGAGGCCAGCCTAGTCTATAAAGAAAGTTCCAGGATAGCCAGGGCTATTACACAAAGAAACCGTCTCAAAAACCAAAAAATAAAAATAAAGATAAAAAACCTTCGAGACCACCAGAGAGCTCCTGGTCAGAACCTCACGCTATGGTGTCTACCTTGTGACTCTTCTCTTATGAGAAATGCAAGTCTGAGCACAAGATTTATACCTCATACTCCACATCTGTGAATGGCAGCTACACCACCACATCAGCTCTTATAATGGGCCAACATGCTTCAACCTGGCTTCATCTGTGCCTGCCCACTGAGTTCCTCATGCCTTGTCTTTGCTTCCTGATCAGGCCTTGTCCCTGGAGCTGTGTCAAGACCACCTCACCATCAAGTGAGGTTGCCTTTTGCTCAGAGTGGGAGAGACTTTGTCCTGCTCTTCTGTATGAGAACCAACCCTCCATGGACAGACTCCAGTTCTGACAACTACCTTCTCTGGCCTGTGTTCTGCCTTGGTGGAAACTGCCCAGCACGCAGAACCATCACTGAGGTCTCCTCGGGGACTACATTGTGACTCAGCCAGGTGACCAAGTCCCGGCAGGACAGCTGTTCCTCAAGTCCCTGGCCATTGTCTCCTCTTCATGGGTATCATAATCATCTCCCCTGTTAGGCTCCAGCATTCTATCTTGTCCTTATTACTCCTTCCTTTATCCAAACCCAAAATTTCCCACCCAGGCTTTCTGTAGAATTACCTTCCTCTCCCAAAATGGCCTATTACAGTGTTTGCTAAATAAAAGCCATTATAAGAGAAATTTTGACCTGTGCTTAAAATAGCAATCACTCCTTTCTTCTGTTATATATGAGTGCCTCTCCAAAGATACTGGCACCTAGTCAAAATGCGGCAGGTACTCAGGGTGCCTCTCCCAGAAAGCATTTGGCTGGAACTGGGGTTGGAGGTGGGGGCTTTGCTATTATCTCATCAACACTTCAACTGCAAACAGTGTGACCCCAGATGTACTGAACAAGAAGTGACTTGCCCCCACTAGTGACCTTAGAAGTGACCCACAAGGAGATCACTGACTCCGGACTGAAAACTGGGGAACCTGCAGAGGACTGAACTAGGCCCCCTGAATACAGACAATGGTGTAGCTTGGGCAGCATATGGGGCTGCTGGCAGTGGGACCAGAATTTAGCTCTAATGTGTGAACTGATTTTGTGGAGCCCATTCTCTATGGAGAGATATCTTGCTCAGCCTAGGAATCGGGGCGGGGAAAAGGGGGTTGGTTCCACCTTAAGGAGATGATGGGACAGACTTAGTTGACTTCCCAGGGGAGGCCTTACCCTCTCTGAGGAGCTGATGGGTGTTGGGTGGAGGGAAGTGGGGAGCAGGGGGAGAGGAGGGAGGGGGAACTGGGATCAGTATGTAAAAAATAAATAAATGGATGAATAAAATAAAAAAAAAGAAATGATCCACCTGAGCCCGTGTTCCCTTCTGCCAAATGAGACCCATCATGTCATCTGTCGTACGGACTCTAATGGACCCTACTTACAGGACATTTGTGCACTGTGCCTGGCACACGGTCATCCTGGCACATTCGGGGCATCTGAAAGTGAGACGGGAACGATGATGGGATGTCGTAAAGAACACTGCGCATTGAGGAGTCATTTGGGAAGTATGAAAACATAAATGAAACACTACAGGCAGCCCAGTCTTAGTCTCCACAGAGGGAACTCCCAAGCCACAGCCTTAGGAAAACACTGGGCTCACCAGTTCATAGGGCTGGTTCAATAACTGAGCTAAAAAACCACAGATGTGGGTGTCAGCGCAGAGAGAAGATGTGTTTGTTTTGTGTTTCGTTGGTTTGCTTGCCTTTTTATTTGTTTATTTGGTCTTTGGGGGTTTGGGGGTTTTTTTTGTTGTGTTGTTTTTGTTTTTGTTTTTCGAGATAGGGTTTCTCTGTGTAGCTTTGACTATTTTGGAACTCACTTTGTGAGGCCAGGCATGGTAGCAAACGCCTTTAATCCCAGCACTCCAGAGGCAAAGGCAGGCAGATCTCTCTGTAAGTTTCAAGTCCAGTCTGGTCTACAGAGTGAGTGCCAGGACAGCTATGGTTGTTACACAGGGAAACCTTGTCTTGGAAAAAAAAAAAAAAGACATGTGCTAACATTATCAGGGCTGTTTTTCTTTTAAAAGGTAATAACCCAATTCCATTCTTCATGTAGGTGCTGAACACAAAGATGAAAACATGAAATATTTTAATTCCTCTTGGGCACTAGTGCAATCCTAGAGAGACTGAAAATTTGCCAGAGTAACTGGGACATCTCAAAATGGAATCATAACATTTAGACCTCAATGGTTCTTGAAACTTTTTCCAGTCCCTGAAATGCTTTAAAGATGCTCGTATTGGCTGAGACCTCCACAGTTCACAAATGCACAATAGCAACCTGCATTATAGTGACCCTCTTTCCTGTGGCAGACTTTTAAAATTATCATGTTGTTTGACAATAATTCACATGTTGCTTTTCTATAGAGGAGGATTCAAATTTGTCCTATTTCTTTTTCAAACTTAGTATGGAAAAGACTGCCATCTAGATCCTCCTTGGGAGTTAATGGGCTATTCCTTTCATCCATATTAATTCGTCTTGCTTTCTTAGCTTCTGTTAGCCCTGCATCTGAAGGTTGAGATTTGGTAGAATGCAGCTGTACTGAGTCTGAAGCTATTTGACAGAGCATTTGTCCCCAAATTGTCCTGTTCTGGTTTCTTGGGTTGAATCTTTTACTTAGCACTCCCTTAAGAAATAGCTGTGTGCACAGAACCCTTGGTCCCGAAGAAACACAAACATATACTAAAAAGATCCAGTGTCTTCTCTTCTGACAGATCTTTCCTACGGGAGGAAAACAGGCCTACCAGCAAGTAAGTCCGGCTTGCAATGAAACATACTGGCAGATAGGTACATAGTGTGGCAAAGGAGACTAGGGAGGAGGAAGACATTTCTACATCTTGAAGCAGGGTTGATAATATGTAAAAGCTTCAAAAGATCCAGGACCTTCAATGGTAAACAAGAACTGACAAGTAAGGAAGAGATCTTAATGGTGGATGCCTGCAAACCCACGAGACTGAGGCAAGAATTTCAGCCCAAGCTGGGTTACGTACGTAGCTGAGTCCTTGTACAACAAAAATGAAAAAGAGGACGGAAAAGAAGAAGGAAGTAGGGAGAGTAGGAGAGACTAGAAAAATGATACCCAGGAGAATATATCTAATGAATGTCTCAAACCTATCATAAAATAATCTCAATCAGCTGTACAGAACACAGTAAAGAGGTATACCAGTTGGCTTAGTACAGCTGATACCTTTGTCCTTTGGATACATGGTAACCTGAGCTTTGCTTTTCCATGTTTGGATGCTGTTTTTATGCACACTAAACATACAGAGAGAGGTCCCTATGCAAGTTCTGGGAGAAAGGAAATTTGATTAGCAAAACTTGCCAGTTTCCTTGTTCTTCATCCTACGTGAGACTTCTGAGCTGCTCCTGTGACAGTGGTCGCAGAACAAGTCCTCGTTCTGTCGGTCTTCAAGTGGATGATCTTGAGGTTCTCAAGCTCCACCGAAGACTGAAAGACACTGCCAGTAACTTCCTATCGTCAGCACGGGGGGCGGGGCGGGGGGTTGTCATGTGCACACTGAGTTACTCAGAACTACCAGAGTGTCCTTAGACACCTTTGCTTTCGGGACTGTCACATGTAGTAACTCCTGCTTCTGAAGTGTCCCTTGCCCTTCCTCTCCCTTGCAGCTCGACATGCCGTTCCCTGCATCTGGAAGCAAGAGCTCTAGAGGCACACAACCTGTACAACTGCATGCTTAGGAAGGCTTCACGGTTGGCTTAATCTCCTGCGGTTGTCATCTTGAAAGGCCTAGTCATTTTGTTAACAAGGAGAAGGCATTTTAACTTTGTGCTGAACGTTGCAAATTATGCATCTGCTTCCATCCGGAAGACAAACCCACTTCGAGGTGAATTTCTATAAAGCCTTGTCCATACACCTGACACGGGAGCCCTCACAAAATGTTTCTGAGTCCAGTCGCGTCACAGGGATTCCTTTAGCCATCATTCCCTTTGCAGAGGGACTGTCACAGGCATGTAGTTTAAGCAGCCCCCCATATACTTTTGACATTTTTTTTTGCAGGTAACTGATTTGACCAAATGTTATGTTTTGACCTTGACTACGCTTTATTGTCCCATTAGCAACTGTATAATCAGCCTTTTCCCTTTGAAGTTCCTTCAAGTTTATAAACACCGGCACCCCCAAACACTGACTCAAAACTTCCCCATGGCACAGATTTCATGTGTTAGGTTGAATTTAACATTTTCTTGAGCACAATCCGATTTAGGATATGCAGGGGTTTGATAAATGCTAAGCCTTATGACTTCTGTTATTAAAGACTCATACCCAGACTCTGCAGCTGAGCCGGTCAGTAGCTCTTCCTTGAGCTACAAAAACAGCAGCTGAATAGCCACAAGGGAGGGAAGTTATTTTCTTAGCCTTGACAAATTGAAAGGGCTCTCCTTAAGGTGAGTGACAAGGGGGGATCTGTAAACTCTGAATTCATCTCTGGACAGCCCATCACAGCTCAAGCCATTTCTTCCTTTGTAGCTGTCACTTTGTGCCTATCCGCATTGGATCCTGACATAGAACTGTCGTGGCTCTGATACAATGATTGCTCACTGACTCTCCAGAGGCCTGAGATCAAAAGTGAGCTCATCACACACTGTTAGCAGATATTAAGGCATTCTCTTGAGGGCCAGGGTTACAGTTCAGTTGGTAGAGAACTTACCTAGAATGCACAGAAGTCCCAGGTTCGATCCTCGGCATAATACAAAACAAACATAGTGGTATACAATGACAAACCGAGTATTTGGGAGGTAGAAACAGGAGGCCAGAAGCTTAAAGTCACTCTTGGCTGTTTAATGAGGTTAAGCCTGTCTGAGTCATATGAAAACCTTCCCCAAAAAGAAAAAAAAACAACATAGATTGAGAATGTGACTTCATCATAGAGCGCTTGCCTTGGTCTTGCTAGGTTCAATCCTCAACATCAAAAAAAGAAAGGAAGAAAGTCTCTTGGTGAAGACCCCTTAAAGAAAGTTCAGGAACTCCATATAGGGTATTGCATGGGTCTGTGTCTTGAGGGGCTGGGGGTGACAAGAGACACGTCGTCACGAGCTACTATGTTTTAAAAAAAGTGACCCACGTCTCATTTCTCTCTTTCTCTTTCTGAATTCATGTCTAGAGACTGTGTTTCAAACATGATCTTTATTTAATTGCCCAGTTCCCAGGGAATATTAACTTGATAGTCTCACCCAAATTCACATTCATTTCGAACCAGCAGCGTAATCCAGCCACAACTATACAGGGCAGAATTGACTGTAGCCAGGCTGTGAACACACCGGAGCAGGGAACCCTTGTCTCACTCCGTATCCAAAGCAGAACGGACTTTCCCACAGCAGCCATTGCTCTGCCTGGCCACAGCTTACAGCACATTTTATCAGTCTATGCATCCACAGCACTCAAAATAGTAAACATCGCAGTCTCTTCAAAACAAACTTCACAGACCATGCCACCTAGGCACCCGGGCAATTCTGATCCACAGTTATATGTCAGATCCCTGCCCTTCTGTGTTTGTGCAGTTTGGGAAGCAAATACTGAAAACTGAATTCCTTACTTTGAATTTGCCTCTCCACATTCATCAGTTCTGCAGTTCTTTCTAATTCCCTGGTAGGAGTTAAAGGGCTGGGTCACCTTGGAAACACCACAGGTGTACCATTGCTTGCTGCGTCCATCTACTAGAGCCTGCAGGCCAGGACCTCCCCCAGAGACCTGGTACTGGCATTGAACAGGTGAACGTCGTCTTCTCCTCTTTCCCTCTAAACATCTCCAGTATCTGATAGTTACACATTTCATTTACTTACTTAACAAGTATGTATCAAGCACTCACTGTGGGGGAAACACTGAAGGGCACAGATTTGCCCCAGTCCCTGGACCCAGGGGACAGTGTGAATGCAACCTTTCATTGGTTCTGAGATTCCTGAAACTCAAGCACCCAGCCTGCACCTTCGTCTTGTTCCAAACTCCTATTTGTTGACTAGATGTGCTGCCTGGATTTCATTCTCTAAATGGAGCTTCCTAACTAACAAATACATTCCAAAGTCAAAGGGCTACGCCAGGCATGTCACCAGTCAGGCCGAACTCACAAACAGAATCTCTCTGGCAGAGAAGCTGCTCTGAGGAAAAATTTCCTCCCGCTGACGGACATCCTGCCAGGTTGGGCAACGTGAAAGGATTGCTTTCAACCACGCGGCCTCAGAAATGGTCACAGCTCTGCTGCAGTTTGTCATGGCCCAGGTCTGCTTGCACCAGGGGCCGACAAGAGCTTGTTAACGCCAAAAATGCTTCTCCGAGCTCTGGCAGCTAAATGTCACGGATATGACTATCTCAGCCGCTAGTGGGAACAACACCCAGCTCACTTTCCTAGAATGCAGCGAGGTACAAATCTCCAGGAGCAACAATTCACCTTTTCAAATTGCAGAGCCCAGGAGTGGCAGAGTGGAGAGACTGCAGCTGCTACAAAACAAGGAAAATACAGAGAGAACCTCTGCAAACAGAGGCGGGGAGAGCTGTTGAGGTTAGCTGAGAATTTCCTCGCAGCCGAGGCCATGAAGGCTCTGCAAGCTGCAAGGCTCTGTATAGCATCTAGGAAAGCTTTTAAACACAAGATCCAAAAACATAATTCCAGTCTAGGGCGATCCGAGTCGCTGGAGATGCTGGAAAAGAATAGAAGGGAGCTGCTTTAAAAACCTTCGGCTCAACCAGAAATGAATTTCACTGTGGCTGAAAAGAGCTGGTTCTAATGCCATACAAAATTTGTTTTTAAATGGTTATTTTACCCAGAATCATTGTTTTTTAATGACACTACCCTAATTTGCTGCTAAGCCTTGTTCATCTATAGTCACCCAACATTAATATTTATTTTGCTCATTTAATTTTAAAGTATTCTTAAATTAGAGCTCTTACAAAGATTCCCCTGCTGCTGAAGGCACTACCATAAAAAATACTATGGAAATCTTGATCAGTGTTATAGCAGCTGTCTAGCTCAATCACAAGACATGGCAAACAATTTCAGTAGATTGGGAAATAATCGTTCTAAGACACCTTTTTTTAAAAATGGGCTTCTTCGTCTTGGATTTCACATTGTAATGATAATTAAACTCAAGAATCACCTCATGTTAAAACATTCCCTATGTACATATTATCTTTCTCTTTTAAAATAAAATCCTCAGCATTCAACCCACATTTGTAGGCTTCCCAGATTCTCATAATAAATTACTGTAAAATAAAGCTGCAGGAAAACTGGGCTTGTACCGCATTTAATATAATATACAATATACAACTATACTGTCTGTTTTTCCTATTTGGGTTTCATAATTTCTTAATACAACACCATACAGAATACTTCAGCACAATATGAGTTCAGGACGTGGGAGTATCATAACCACTGCTGGGAAATTCAATGCCAAATCTCAGAATCCCAGAGTAATTCATTTTTATTTCCTCTTCCTCTGAATCCTCTTAGTATCTAAAAGTTCTTAGTTAGAATCCTACACTGTCTGCCTCAGGTACTTTGTTTTGCAAATTTACCTTTAGGAAAATAAGGAGAATACCATGGCTCCAGGACACCCCAAGTCTCCAGCAAACTATTTCAAATTCCTGTCCTTTAGTATTATTGGTTTGGATGGGACTTGAGGAGGAAAGAAAACCTGTGGGTGTCCCCCTAGTCCTCAGTTACAACTTTGCCTTAATATGCCTTCGGATACTGTGTCAAAGACAAAAACACTCCAAGCGGATATTTCTGTCCTTCCACTAACTACAGAGATTGCTGCCACCAGGGCCAATAGTATTCACTCCATTTTGAAACTCATATTCTAATCATTAGAACTTTAAAAATATATATACATATGCCTTTAAATTTTCCTCTTTTTTTTTCTTTCTGAACCAACTTCAGAACAAAAACAGCAGTCTCTGCTTCAAGGTACCCTGTCTCAACTCACAATACAGTAGTAACCAAAACCAAACGCCTTCAAATCTCAAGGGCTTGTTTCTTCCTTTCTCTCCTCAAAGCTGAACAGGAAAGTAGTGTGTGCTCTCTTCTCTGCCCTGCCTGGTTTTGCCTGTAAAAGACTGCTTCCATTCCTGGGAAGCTGGCAGGCGATGGATTGCACACGAGAAAACAACTCCCAATTATTATGAAGGCAGAGGCTTCTCCCAGCTTAGCTGTCCCCCAAGTAGGGAGAGGAGGGGAGCAGAGGCCACCTGAAGTTACCAAGACAAGTAGCCTGGTAAACCCAGAGTAAAGGAGGCAAATATAAAAAAAGAATATTATTTATTATCTTCTTTATTAATACTCACATGTCACCTTTGCTGTTTTACACAAAAGTCTACTTTTGAGGTTGCCTCCTAGGTTTACCAGCCCGGTGGGGGCTTTCTGCTCTGGGACCACTTTCCCCTTCTCCACCCACCCCACTCCACATCCAAATTAATCTTACACATTCACAGATGCCACAAACAATTTGTAAACAAGATTTGCGTTACTGGAACTTTGATTTAACGACATTCCACTTCAATATGGAAGGGAGGAGGGAGAGGACGAGAAGGGGAGAGGGAGAAAGAGGTAGGGGACAGGGCAATTTGTCAGAACTTTCAAGTCTTGCCTTTTCTGAGGTGTGTGTGTGTGTGTGTGAGTGTGTGTGTGTGTGTGTACGCGCACATGTGTTGAGGCTGTTCCTTGAAATTCACTGACTCAAAACATTGACAGCAAGTGCCGGTGTGGTTATTTATATTATATATCTATAATAGAATATGTGGGCTTCCTCAGCTTGGGTCTGGGCTGTGTTTGTTTAAACACAACACCATCCTCTTTGTGGGTGTCTCCAGAGGGTGTCAGATCTCTTGGGAAACCCTCTCAAAGCCGGGGCTTCCGAAGCAGGGTCTTGCTGAGGTCTTTGACCTCTTCAGGGCTGTTGACCCGCTCATAGCCCAGCACTGCCATAGGTTGGTAGCAAAACTCCTCCACCTGCTTGATCTGCTGGAAGGTGAGCGCGGTCCGCCAGGCATTGGCGGCCTGAGTGGCATTGCGAGCTGACACCACGAAAGGCTTAGAGGACGAGCCTGAACCACTGGTCATGTTCAGGGCAAACTGTTCCATTTCAGGACTCACCAGCAGCCCCACAAAGTCGTACACCCTCCGTAGAGTTTTGACCGGGTCTCCCACCAGATCCTCGTACCTCACCACTAAGTAGTGTCCTTGTAGCCAGTCAGGCGGCTGCAGGGCTGTCTGCAGCGTTTTGGCCATACTGTTGCAGATGACCTCCATTGCGCCCAGAGCATGGTAGTCTGCTGGTCCACCCATACCCTCCTTCTTGGCACCCAGCTTGTGGCCAGCGGCCTCCAGGAACGGCATGCGGTGAGCTCTCGGATCCCGGCTTCGCACCACCTGTAGGCTTTCCCGGATGAGGCCGTGGCGTGAGCGGATGCGAGAGCTGGCAACCGCGCGAGGATCCCGCACCAGGTGGATGACCTTGAGGTCCAGGGCTGGATCTCGAAGCAGCGGAGCCAACACAGCCACATCGAAGACGCGCACGCCCTTGATAACCAGCGTGCGATATTTGCGGCACTCCTCTTCGAAGCGTGCCAGGCGTTGAGGTGGGCACTTCTTACACACGCGGTCGTCCACCAGCCCGACGACCTCCTTGCGGTAGGCGGGACAGAGTGGCGAGGAGCACACCACCTTGTTGGTGGCTGCCCCAAAGATGCCCAGAGTGGTGAGGTTGCGCCCCCCACTGCCGGCGGGGCTATACAGCTGGAAAACCGAAAGATCGCAGCGGTACAGAGCGCTCAGCATGTCCCGCGCTGCCCCCTGCAGGGAAACCGCGTCCCCGGGGTACAGTTTTTGCCACACGTGCCACACAGGCTCGTAGAGGAAGAACACCTCAGGGTTCTGGTTGAAGAGCTCGCCGAAGAAGGACGAACCGGAACGCCACGTAGTGAACACATACACCAACTGCCGCTTGTCCCCTCCACCCCTGGTGCCTCGAGTGCCATTGCCTGGAGAGGCCGCCGCTCCTACAGCCCCCGCCGCGGCTGCGGGAACTGCCCCCAAGCCGGCTGCGGGAGGGCGGTATGGAGTACGGGGGTCCATGCGCGGGTGAGCGCGGGGTGGCGCTGCAGGAGGCGACCCCGGCCGTCCCCAGCCGCCCCCTGTCGCCCCCGCCGCGGCACCCAGAGGCCCGTCGGGGTTGCACTGCTGCAGCGGCTCCTTATGCCACTTGTAGTCCAGAAGGTTGAGCATCGTGAGCACCAGCAGCAGTGCGTAGCCCGCGCACAGCACCAGCGCCTTCCTGCGAAACACCTTCATCCCGAGCGGGGACGCAGGCCAGCGGCGTCCTGCGCGCCGGGGCCACGGCGGGAGCAGGGCCCGCTGCACGGCGGCAGGCGCAGCCGGCAGCGGCCGGGGAAGCGCGCCCGGGGGAAGAGCTCGAGGCGAGCTGCGGCTCATCACAGGCACAGCCGGGGCCGGCGGCGCGGCGGAGGCAGCCCTGCAGCCCGGGAGGGGGACGCTGCAGGCCGGCTGCGGGCGCCGGGACTGGGGCCGCCGATCCGAGGCGGGCGCGGCGGCAGAGGCGGCTGGTCCCCAGCGCCCAGGGCTGGCTCTCCCATGGCAGCGGCTCCGAGAAGGACCTGCGAGGGGAAGCGAAGTGAATGGGTGAGCCCAGTCTCCCGCCCAGATGCCTCCTCCGCCAGAGTAACGCCCACCCCCCGGTCTGAGGGCTGCCCCCACTTACCTGGAGCAGCGGATGCGGCCCCAGAGCGTCCCCGGATCTCCGACCGGCGGACTGTCCGACTAGCGCTTTCCTCGGTTTCTGTCCGGTTCTCTTCTGCCGGGGGTCCCCAAGCCTTCGAGGGAGCCGCGGGACTCCGCTGCCCTAGCCCTAAGCAGAGTTTCCCGGCAGCGGGCGCCCTGCAGCTCAGAAGGGGAAACTTTCACCGGGCCCAGAGCCCTGCTCTGCACTCCACCGAGCGCGGCGCGTCCCGGCTCCAGCGACGTCTCCCCCGAGTCTCTCGGGACCGCAGCTTCCCTCCCGGCTCTGGGGTACGAAGCAGGCTAGAGGCAACAGTGCGGAGTAGCTTAGATACGTCCCAGCTCCAGGCTAATCCGCTCTCCATCGCTCGCACTCGGCCTCCACGCAGCGAACCTTCCCATCCCTCCGGCGGTGGCGGAGAGGGTACAGCGCGGCCCCGCAGCGGCGGCTGCTTCTTCCATCACCCGGAGGATGTCCGGGCAGGCGACTCAGGCGAGCCCCGGCGCTCCGTGGCTGCGAACTGGCCCAGGAGGAACCCTGGACACGTAGCTTTAAGCAAAAGAGCGGGACCCTCCCCGGCACCGATTGCTTCTGCCCAACGAAGTCCCGAGGTAGAGGAAGCCCCCGCTGCGACCGCACTAAAGCGGCGCCCCGGAGGATGCTGCTACCCGACTCCCCCTACGCCGGGCGCCTGCAACGCGCTCGGGCCAGCCTCTGCGCGGCTCCTGCCAGCCCGCTCGGGGTTGGTGCGCGCCGCCGTCTGTCGCCCCGGCTCCTCCCCTTCGCCACGCTACTCCCCCCCCCCCCCCCCCCCCGCCTGTCCCACACCCTCCCTCCTCGCAGCTCCCGACTCCAGCGGCTGCCTCCTTAGGGGCTGGAGATGCGACCCGGTTCAAGGCGGCGCCTCTTGGGCCGCCATCCGCGAGTCACAGAGCTCTAGGTTCTCCTGGAGCCTGATTCGCGACTCTCCTGCACAGCCAGAGACTTGGGTTCTCAGCGGCTGCAAGACTCACTCGGCTCCAGTGAGAAGAGTTGGCGATAAAAGTTTGGGCAGAAATCCCCCGTTCGTCCCCAGCGGTCAGCACTGGTGTCCCCTCCTAAGGAGGAAGCAGCGCCACCAGGCAGCGCTGGGTATCAGGAGAACACAGTTCTGAGGCTTCGACCCCAGTGCTCGCCCTTTCCAGTTGGCTCGTGGTTTCTCCCTCAAGGAGGAAGTAATAAATCTTTCTGGCCCCAGGGTCACTGAAGGGATTCAGAGTGTGCTTTTCGGCACCCTATCCGAGTATCCCAGACTTGGACAAGACCACTAGGTTTCGATGACACCCGCCGCCGCCCCCCCCCCCCACACACACACACACACCTCGCCAGGCAGATGCTCTAGGCTTGCGCTCCTAGTGGAGCTTCCATCCTCCGAGACAGGGCTGCTGGGGGAGGGGTGGACGCTGTTTTATTTTCTAGTAAAATACTTTTCGGGGCCCCTTGACTTTAAGGAGGAAGAGACGAGATCAAAGAACTTGATCACAACGGAAAACGTTCTCGGTCGTTGAAAGTTGCTTTTTCAGTTTGATCTGCGTTGGCTTTTTTTAACTTGTGAGAGAGCACCGAGAGTGAACCATAGCCCCAACCATAAAGTGGAGCAGTAACCCTAGGCGATGGCAGGGGCAGGATGGGTGAGGATTTGAGGGCAACATGGGAAAGATTGTACTCCCGTTTCCACCTAGAAGGCGGGCAGAAAGGTGAGTCATTGTGGTCCTGAGGTTCAGCCCTGTGGTAAACTGCGGATCACTGGGAAGCTGATTGTCCCCGTCCCTTTGAAGCTTTCACAAGTAAAACACCATTACTACAAAATGATCTTAGTCTCTGGAGCAGCCTCCCTCGGCCTGAAGACCCTTCTAAATCCATTGATGACATGTTTCTTCCCGGGAATCATACAGAATGTTCTGGATACAAGGATTGTTGGGGGCGGGGGGGGGGGCGA
>NW_026067975.1:3134271-3214800 GCF_014885135.2 Alexandromys fortis | reverse complement strand
TTTTTTTTTTTTTTTTTTTGCTTTATTTCGATTGTTGTTTTGTTTTGTATGGGTTTAGTTTCGGGCTTTAAAAAATAAAAATAGCATGATGTAGGATCAGCGAAATGATTCCTTGGTTAAAGGCACTTGCACCCAAGCCTGGGGTCTGAATTCAAGTCCTGGAATGCACAGGACGGAAGGAGAGAACAGATTCTTCCAAGTGTCCTTTGAGGTCCATATGTGCTCCCTGACACATTATGCCCCTGTCCCTACACATACAGACAAGTAATACAAAATGCTAATGGTTTGACTTGGTCCTGTTTTCCGGAAAAATTCATAATGTCACAAGTATTCAATTGAAATATTCCTTTATGGTTTTAATAAGTGTATGGATAAGACATTTCTCCCATCCCGATTTGTGATGGGAGAGCAGAGTTTTTAACATTTATAATATAGGAAGGTACAATGCCACGGCACTGATGTGGAGGTCAGGGGACAGTCTGCAGAGTTGGCTCTTCACCATGTGGATTCCGGGGGTATAATCAAAGCCTTTACAGACCCATAGACCCACCGAATCTCACACATAACTTCCTTAAGTAAATGTGCTGTTTTATTTCCTCCAGGAAGAAATTAACCCTGGTCAGGCGGTGGTGGCAGTCAGGAGGCAGAAGCAGGCAGATGTTTGTGAGTTCAAGGCCAGCCTGGTCTTCAGAGAATTCCAGGACAGCCAGGGCTTTGAAACCTGTAGATATTGCCAGTAGATGCTAAATGAGTTGCCTTCCATCTCTCCTTTTTACCCACCTCCACCTCCCTCCCAGTGTTGCTGCAAATATACCTCCCCCTTCTTCCCTCTGCCCTTTCCCCCACCAAACCTGCAGCTATGTTTTGAATGGAAAAGACAAAGCTGATGGAGGAACCGGGAATAGCAAAAAGGAGAATAACACACCTATGGTCTCCCTCACTATTCCAAGAGAAATACCTCCTAAGAGTTAGAGGCTAATACCTGGGTTTGTGCTTCCCCCGAAAGCACTCAATAGCAGTTATTTGAGGTAAGGACCCTTTTAAAAAACAATCGTTTGCATAGAAACAATTTTGATGCAATTGTGTAAGGCTTTCCTGGAGTTGGCAAAATAGTGACTCCATTTGTCAGCCACCTCCACAGTGATGTTCCGCTGCGGTGCTCAGCTGGCATAAATTCATAGGCTCTGGCATCTCCACCCTCTCCCTGCTTGCAAATATTTTACTATTTGCACAGTGTCATGATTAATTCCAAACTTTGTGACAGCTAATGATATTCAAAAACTAGATGCCTTTCCACCTGCATTCGCCCAGGAATTCCTGTCCTTTGAGTCTAGTGATGACACACACACGCAGACACACACAGAGATATAGACATGTAGGTATACGTATTAAATCATATAACAATTTCACAAGCAGAGAATCCCGTCAGACCTCAGGGCTGTCCGAAGTGTCAAAACACTGTTTAATCCATTATAATTTGATCTCTTCTAGAATGCCCTTTGAGCTGTCCTGAATGGTGCTTTTTGCACTCCTGGAAGGTACTCTGGCTTTGTCCTGCTCTGGGACAAAGAAGGTTTCAGATGCTCTGTGGTGTGGAAGGCCAGAACCCAGCCTTGGGGAAGTGGCAGAGATCAAGTGTTTTCTGTCTGTCAGAATCTGGACTGGGGAAACCTGAGGCTATGCTCACAGCTGTTTCCCGTCTAGGTCTGTGCGTGAACCCCGGGCCCAGATTTGCTTTGGGAAATGCTGTTCCTGAGCAGTAAGAGTGTACACAATTGAAATCTTTGGTTTAATACACACTGCCCTCATTAGTCCAAGTTATTCCCCCCCCTTATATATTTTATATGAATATGTCTATCTACCTACTACACAGACCAAGAACACCCAAAGGTACTCACTCCCACTAAATTTAGTTTAGACATTTTTTAGATGAAATGGTCACATCCCGAAAAGCATCTTAAAGAATGTTTTCCTTTTCCAATCTCGAAAGGAAATAGCTTGAATAATCTTAAGATTATAAAGAAACTGGGGCAGTCGCTTAAAATAGTCCCATGAGAAAAACAGCTGGCTCAGGGGGATTTGAAGAAGGTGCTTCCACACTTTGAAGGCCTAGGTAGCGTCTGTCTTGTACAAACTGTTCCACACAGTAGTAACGGAGGACGTGCTCCCCCAGCTCACCCTAGGGGATATAATCTGGAAGGACGCCGGGGTGGGAGGAGGGAGACGATGAGAGCCGATGAATGCATAATGTCTACAAACATATGGGAAAAGTAAATCTAATCAAATCGACGGGAAGGACAGTGCTCTGTAACCAAGCCGTGTTTAATCCCAGGAGCAGAAAGTCCACTTAATGAATATTCAGCACCTGCAGAATATCGGGTGCTGCTCAAGTTCTGGAGGATCCCGGGGAGACACAGTCAAGTCTGCTCTCCACCCTCGTGGACTAGGAGACATTCAGTCCTTATGCGTTTAAAGGAATAAGACTGCTCCAAAGGCAAGTATTGTGACAATGCCTGGAGCCGCTACTTTTCACTGGGGAGATGACCTTTGCAAAGGGGAAGTGATCCTTGCCAAGAATGAGGGTGCTACCTGGGGAACTGAGGGCGTGAGAAGTGCATGCTGCAGACACCACAGGTGCATGACCCTGAGTGGGAACGAGGTCGGTATCTTAAAGAGCAACCAGAGTGGGGTCTGGCCATAGGATTCAGAGGTTAAGAGCACTCACTGGCTGCTCTTCTGGAGGTCCTGGGTTCAAGTCCCAGAACCCACATGGCAGCTCACAGCTGCAACTCCAGTCTCATAGTATCTGATGCCCTTGTCTGGCCTCTGGACACTGTACACAGTACACAGGCTTGACATACAGACAAAGCAGCAATGCACAGAAAATAAAAATAAATAAGTCTGTAAGTAAACAAATAAAGCAAGCAAGAAACAAGCACCGCAGTTGGACCAGAATCCAATGAAGAGGTCACAGAGTCTCCTAAGTGGGGTTTTCTTAACCTTTAACTTTAAAAAACAGCTTAAAAGGGCGTTGTGGCTGCTCAGAGGGCCAGGAACCAGAAGCTGGATAGCCTGGAGACATAGGATAGAACCAAACATGACTGGCTAAAAAGAAAAAAGGAGGAAGATAGAAAAGAAAATCCCACCTCCTGAAAACAGGCGAAGAGTTCCAGTAGAGGGATGGGGACACCACCCAGCCCCTGCCTACAAGATGCGCCGGGGTAAAGGTGGTGCCGAAATTGTGAGAGTGGCCGACCAACGACTGACCCAGCTTGAGAGCTATAGCATGAGAGGGAGCTCACCCCTGAGGACCAGGACCCAGAGGGTAGCCCAGGAAGCTAAGACAGAACCAAACTCGACTGACAAAAAAAAAAAAAAATTAAAAAGTCAATGCAATGATTCTTACTGATACTCTGCTCATTGGGTGAGTAGCCCAGTTGTCATCGGAGAGGCTTCTCCAGCAACTGATGGGAACAAATGCAGAGAACCATAGCCAAACATTAGGAGGCACTTGGGGAATCCTGCAGAAGACCAGGGTGGGGGGACATTGGAGGAGCCAGAGGGGTCAAGGAGACCACAAGAAAATGGCCCACAGAATCAACTAACCAGGGCTCACAGGGGCCCACAGAGGATGAACTGACAACCAGGGAACCTGCCTGAGTCTGACCTAGGACCTCTGCATATATGCTACAGTTGTGTAGCTTGGTTTTCTTGTGGAACTCCTAACAGTGGGCCCAGGGACTGTCTCTGACTCTTTTGCCTGCTTTTGAGACCTGTTCTTCCTACTGAGTTGTCTTGCTCACCCTTAATATAAGGGGAAGTGTCTAGTCTTATTGCAACTTGATATGCCATGTTTGGTTGATATCCGTGGAAGGCCTGCCCTTTTCTTTTTTTTATTTATTTATTTATTAAAGATTTCTGTCTCTTCCCCACCGCCGCCTCCCCTTTCCCTCCCCCTCCCCCAATCAAGTCCCCCTCCCTCATCAGCCCAAAGAGCAATCAGGGTTCTCTGCCCTGTGGGAAGTCCAAGGACCACCCACCTCCATCCAGGTCTAGTAAGGTGAGCATCCAAACTGCCTAGGCTCCCACAAAGCCAATACGTGCAGTAGGATCAAAAACCCATTGCCATTGTTCTTGAGGTCTCAGTAGTCCTCATTGTCCGCTATGTTCAGTGAGACCGGTTTTAACCCAGGCTTTTTCAGACCCAGGCCAGCTGGCCTTGGTGAGTTCCCGATAGAACATCCCCCTTGTCTCTGTGTATGGGTGCACCCCTCGCGGTCCTGAGTTCCTTGCTCGTGCTCTCTCTCCTTCTGCTCCTGATTTGGACCTTGAGATTTCTGTCCAGTGCTCCAATGTGGGTCTCTGTCTCTGTCTCCTTTCATCGCCTGATGAAGGTTAATATTCAGGAGGAAGCCTATATGATTTTCTTTGGGTTCTCCTTCTTATTTAGCTTCTCTAAGAACCCGAATTGTGGGCTCAATGTCCTTTATTTATGGCTAGAAACCAAATATGAGTGAATACATCCCATGTTCTTTTTGGGTCTGGCTTACCTCACTCAGGATTGTGTTTTCTATTTCCATCCATTTGCCTGCAAACTTCAAGAAGGCCTTGTTTTTTACTGCTGAGTAGTACTCTAATATGTATATATTCCATACTTTCTTCATCCATTCTTCAATTGAAGGGCATCTAGGTTGTTTCCAGGTTCTGGCTATTACAAACAATGCTGCTATAAACATAGTAGAGCGTATATTTTTGTTGTATGATAAAGGCCTGCCCTTTTCTGAAGGGAAACAGAGGAGTGGATTTGGGGCAGAGGAGAGGTGTGGGGTGGGAGGGGGGCTGGGAAGAAAGGAGAGAGGGGAAACTGTGGTCTGGATGTAATATATGAGAGAATTTTAAAAAAGAAAAAGGTTGTTGTAGGAGAAGTAAGCTCCGATTTACTTGCTAAAAACACGTAGCTAGTTTCCAAGTGAACCCCCTTTGGTATCATCCCCAGTTAAGCATGCTCCGCCCCATACCCCACCTGGACATGTTCAACTGAACAGAATCATTCCCGTTGTGACCAGCTGTCTGCCTCCTGGCTCTTGCCTTAGCACCGGATGTTGTTGGCAATAAAGTCCTTTGTTTGTTTCTGCACCTTTCCTCCTAGACCCTAATTCAGTGGCTTCTTAAACATTTTTTTCTCATGACCCCTTTCTAAGAAAATTTCATATAACCCCAGGCGTATAAAATAGTATGCAAGTAAAATATCTTCTGGTAATATTATATGTGAATATATATTATTTAACAAAGAAATTTCTTTAAAATAATTATTTGACACAAATAAAAGTTTACATACTTTATTGGCTACTAGTCTCTCTTGGACAAGATCTGTGACAAAAACAGACTTAAAAAAGGAAGATTATTTCTGCTCCCAGTTCATGGGTACAGTCAGTGGTGGCAGAGAAGTCCTGGCAGCAGGACCCAGAAGTGGCTGATCACATCAATTCTACAGTCAGGAAACAGAGAGGTAAACACTACATACAGTTTAGTGCTTTTTCTGGTTTTTATTCCATCTAAGATCCCATCCCATAGAGTGATGCTACCACGAAGATGGGACTTCCTACCTCAATCTACTCTGGAAAATCCCTCACAAAATGCTCAGACATTTGTTTCCGTGGTGATTCTAAACCTCATCAAGATGATAGTCAAGACTGACCGTCACACACACTAATCATCTGATGTGCTTGTTTATTTTTATAGAGCGCATTAAGTCTTGGTCTGCATTTGATACTGCAAGACAGAGAGCATCTTCAACACTCTTTAGGGCAGATGGCTATTTGTATCATATGACCATCGGTGCTAAGAACACTTCACCTAAATACACAGTACAAATGGCAGAAACCTGTGTAGAATCATTTCAGATACTGGAAATTTTGTCCTAAACCCAAACCAAAATTATTCTGGTGTTCTCTGTCCCAGCCCCACATCAGAATCAGTAGCATCACCTCCAGCACCTTACCCTTGGCCCTGTTTCTCAAGAGCCCTGGGCCCGCGGCTTCCTATGGCCCTGAGCATCCAGGACTTCCTCACCTAGCAGCAAATTTGCCCTGTGGTGTTTACTTCCCACATATGGGGGAGGATGTGGTCACAAAACATCTCACCACAAATATTTGCTCTGTCCCACAAAACTGTTGAGATCTTTTATTATTTAGCTAAAAACTCCTATAAAAAAAAAAAAAAAAAAAAACAAGGATGTGAGGTGGTCCACACATCCACACAGACAAGAACAGGAAAACCTCAGGAAAGCAAAACCATGCCTGTCTGACTCCATCCTATAAGAGCCTGAGCAACCGCTAAAATGAGTTGAAAAACTTGGCTCTGAGCTTCCTAGGAAGCACAGTGAAAAAAGGAAAGCTTCTTAGGAGACTGACTGCTTTGGCATGGATGCAAGAGAAAAAAAATTCTTCCCAAGGTTCATTCGTGTGTTCTCTTTGTTCACTTTTATTTCCAAAAAAGCGAAGCATAACGCATAGCAAGTAAGCATGCAGTAAGTACTTACCGCCTGGTTTATTGTGTGTCCCTATAAAGGACTTCCGTGGTAGAGAAGACTATGTCCTTAAGGCGACATCCTTAAAGATGCAGCATGGGAAAATCAGCTCTTCCCCCAGCTTCCTGCCAAGCACCTCCCACTAAAGCCGGAGCTGGGCTCTGCTACCCTCAGCAGTTAAGTGTCTCGAGGCATTCTGAAAATCATTTCCCGGTGGGCTTTCATCCTCACACAGTCCAGAGTAGCGAGCCCACTCTATGGGGGAGGGTTCTCATCCGATTTTGTAGTGTGCCTCCCCCTCCCCCAGAGCTTCAATCTGTAGGAATTTTCCCTAGAGCCAGCTATGTCTCCTGTGGGGCTGCCCCTGGCTATAGGTGCTGGGACGCCTGGCTTCCAGGGACCTGCTTCCGGAGGAGGTTGTCCCCAGGCACTGTGGACATCTTGGACTTCCCTCTCTCCACGTGACTCCAGTCGCTCAGAAGATGTAACCCTGCATTTGCACCCCAACATTGGAAACCTATGAGAACTTTGACAGTGAGACTTTAGATCACGATCAAAAATGTTTTGAAAACAAGAAATGACTCACCAGAACCAAATGTCACGAGGAAGGAGAGAACATGCCACATCAGTAGGAATTCCACAAGTCTATTGGCTCCACAGCCAGAGAATTTTCTTTGAGCCAGATAAAAGGACAATTTCCCTAGATACCCCACAAAACCTGCCAGAGACCGTTAGTGGGAAGCTTCACTCTATTGACGGAAGTTAACTTCCTTAAAACTTAGAAGCAGGATGTAGATGCTCGCTGATAGGATTTGGAATCTAACCTAGATCTAACTCCCTACAAGGTAACCTTGTAGATCTATGTTCTCAGTAAAAATGTGATCGACACTAGGCCTAAGTGTGTGTCCATAACCCAGCAGTAAGAAAAACCCTCACACAGGATCACAGGGAGACACTGGGTGAGGATAGACGACCTCAGGGTAGTTAGTCAACAGTGACTTCTTTCCCACCCAGAAAAGAGCAAGGAAGACCATCAGGGAGGAAGGAAAGCCGGTGAACAAGGTCACGGGATCTCTCAACTTCTTTACTGTTTCTTGCAGAGACATTGGTGGTGGTTTGGGGGACAATTTCTGAACGGCTATTAGCCCTTACAATGACTTCATAAAATTGAAATGGATCTCTCTCTCTCTCTCTCTCTCTCTCTCTCTCTCTCTCTCTCTCACACACACACACACACACACACACACACATACACACACACACACACTGCTCCTTACAGCCCCACACCAGTGTGCACAGATAGAGAGAAGCAGGCAGTTTTCAGAGCCACTTGCTTCTGACCCTGAAGTTTCAGTACAAGACCCAACCTGTACAACAGTATGAGGTCTTGGTACCAAAACATGCAAAACAACGTTTGCGAATTCTCGGAACAATTCCGTCATTCTCAACTTCCCATGTATATCAAAAGCAATAGAAACGACCACTTCGCCTGCATCACGTGGAAAGGAGAGAAGGCTATAGAGGCATTTATTTACAGTCACATGGCATGGTCACACAACTTCCCCATGAAGAAAAATGTTCTGGGCATTCCCTGAGCCACACAGTACACATGGCCACACACAAAGGCAAATTCCATTCAAAGCAGTGTTCTTGAACCTTGCAGCTAAACCACTTTGCAACAGCCAACTTCCAGAGGGGACCCCAAGCTTCTGTGTCCAATTCCTATGAAATGCTGGAGAGTAAAGTGGAATATACCATTCCACGCAGACTTTGTTTGATATCACAGGAAGAAAACAAGTGTTCAGAGGCTGGAGAGATGGCTCAGTAGTTAGGAGCTGTAGAGGATCCGAGTTCAATTCCCAGCACCCGGGTCAAGTGGCTCACAGTTGCCTGTAACTCCAGCTTTAGGGTGATCTGATGCCCTCTGTTTGTGGTACCTAGTCTTATGGGCATGTGTGCACATGCAAACACAGAGAGACACAGAGACAGAGAAAGACACACACAGAGAGTCTTCGTGACTTTTCTGCTACCATAGCAAAACACCTGTTGAATTAGGAGCAGCAGGGCTGCGTCCCCGGCACCCGGCCGCCCGCATGGCAAGCTTATGCCCCCCGAAATAATTACATGGAAACTGTATTCTTTCAAACACTGCCTGGCCCGGCTAGTTACAGTTTCTTATTGGCTAGCTCTTACATATTGTTCTAACCCATTTCTAATATTCTGTATAGCCCACGAGCTGGCTTACCAGGGAGGATCTTAACCTGCGTCTGTCTGGAGCGGGAGAAACATGGCGACTCCTCACTAAGCTTCTTTTTCCCAGCATCCTGTTCTGTTTTCTCCACCTACCTAAGGGTTGGCCTATCAAATGGGCCTAGGCAGTTTCTTTATTAATAAGAAGTCACTCCCACATCAAACACCATGACTAAGTCAATTTATAAGAGAAAGCACTTAATTGGGAGCTTACATTTCCAGAAGGTTGGAGTTCATGACCATCATGGGGGAGGAACATGGCTTGGGACAGGCAGAAATGGCACAGCCCACAGCTGGTTCACAAGCACAGGAGGCACAGAGACAAAGAGAAAGAGGAAGCCTGCCCCAGTGACACGCCTCCTCCAATAAGGCCGGGTCTCTTAATCCTTCCCAAACAGTTCTACCAAGGGGGGGGGGCAAATATCCAAATATATAAGCCTAAAGGGCCATTCGCACACAAACCACCACACCACATAGACATAATAAAAAGCAAAACAAAGCAAGTGGTCAACTCACAGGGTTTCATTCTGTCTCCCTGGCTCTCTGGTTAGTTTTTGTCTCTTTCATCTTCTACGTCAGTGTCTGGGCTCTGGGTCCCCAGGGTTCTGGGTCAAGACTTTTGCTCCGATCTTCCCTTGGTTCCATGCCAAAAGAGCCGGACGCATTTTCAGTTCCGAATCCAGTGTCCGTTTTCGGCTGTTGCACCCTCCCCCAGCCCGTCTTTCTTCTCAGTCACGACGTTACATGGGCCCCCGCTTACCTCCGAGGAGCAGCCTTTCAGGGCAAGCACAGCTCCTGCCGCTTCCATTTCTAGAGCACAGAAAGCTTTGTTGATGTGGGGAGCGGTTTCATTCTCTCGGCCTTGTTACTGTCTATTTTTGTGCCGCGTTTCATTGTTGGGACTCGGCTTCTCCTGTTGAAAATTCTCTGCTGCAAACCCCTGCTCCACTTAGGGGTTTTGGAACCGATCTGCATTTTAATGCCACAGGTCCAATTCCAGGTCTCCAAACACCTAAGCCCCTACTTAGCCTTCCTGGGAAAATATCTTGTTTTTCCTCATCTCCAGCCAAAGCCCAGTGTGTTACTTACTTCAGGATCAAGCTGATAGGGTAAAATTTCTGTGCAACATAAGAAACTGGGAATTATTGCCCCAGCGTGTTCTGATTTGTGTGACAAGCGTCTGGCCTCATCCGGAGTCACTTTCCTATCATTATTTTAATAATGGCTATTTTGCTCCCACCCCTAGTCCATCTTCTCTGACCAGTGGGCCTTAGATTCGTTTCGGTTCATTGCTTCAACCTCATTATGGAGAACAAAACCGGGTTTCTCCAGCGCCAACACCTGGACTCAGTCTGGCGAATGCAGAGTTAATGTATAACATTTAGTATTGGGCCCCACAGATGGCAGTCACAACACAGAGGGAAGACCTGTCACTGACACAGACAGGAGCCTTTCCTGCTGACGGGAATGAATTCTCCTGGTTCACATGGCCAAGACCGTTCTGGAAGCTCTGACTCCCTGGACTGCGTGGTTCCGTCCACAGCAATGCCAACCTCATATCTTTACTTATTTGCCAAATCTGTGCCGGTGCCACCAGGTCAGGGATCGCCTCTCCGATGTGGCCTTTCTACTTGGAATGCCATGTTACGGAGAAACCTGAGAAACCATGCCCTAGGGGAGGCATTGGCTAAATGACTGTTTCTGCAAACAGCCGGATTGGCCAGCCCTGTTAGCGAGGAGTTTGGGGCTAGATGGCACTTGTGAGGATCCCACATCACTCGGGCAGTCAATGACTTACTTATGTTCTTTTGGGAAACCTTTGGAAATGTGTGCTCAACAGCTGTGAATGTACCCACAGCCTGTCCCCTGTCCCAGCCTGGGTCAGCAATCCTCAGAAACAACCCACGCTGTAATCCCCAAACAGCATTGTCCATCTGGTGGTGGTGTAAGGCAAAGTGCTGATTGTGCACTCTGCATTTGGGGCTCACATTCATTTTAATCCCACGGTTCCTCCTAATTTGAAAAGTCTTTATTTACCCGGAAGCCCCACCCCAGCACTGGGTCTTTCTGTCAGTGCCAGGCAGACAATGCCACCTACTCACACAGGCATGGTTTATTCTCAAAGCAATTTACAGATGCTAGGCCTTATAATTTCCCACTAGAGAAAGATGGAAATTTCAAGACGCTGGGAAATGTGGTACTAATGCTGCCCATAAATAGCCAGGTCCGGCAGAATTTTAGCATCCTCATTTCACGGCGTCCTCCAAGGAACACTCAATGCCCAGCCATGTGCTAGGCTTATGTCGAGAACTGGGAACTGTGAGCCTCCTACATCCACACATTCTCTCCCAATGGCTCCCACAGAAATGCCGCCTAATGGTGGCAAACACGCAGGTGAGTCTCCTGGGCAGCATAAGGGTACAGAAACCGGCTGAAACAGCCCACCATTGCTGGCAGCCAAAGGCGGAGGAAACAGGAAATCGCCCAACTGTCCCACAAGGAGAAGGCCACTTTGAGAAAGTCTATGCCCCGCGCCTCCTGCCAGGTCTGCAGCTCTAAACCAACCTTTTAGACTTCCAGTGTCTGTCAGGACCTACTCAGAGTGAGGCTGGAATGCCCCCCCACCCCGCCCACACACCCACTGACTCCTTAACTGTAAGAGGTCTTGAGAAAAACCTTGTTAGAAAAGCCTTCTCAAGTTGGAAGTTCATGGTCAAGTGCAGCACCCATTTTCACAATGGAAGGCCTTATGCTCCAATGCCAACCTCTCCCCATAGAAAACCTTGTCCTGGGACCCTCCAGAATTCCTAAAGAAAGAGAAGCAACCTGTGTCCAGGCTCCTTCTGCATGTCCTGTATGAACTACTGAGCTTACTTATAAGGGAAGATGTGTGCTTGCCCGCCTCCCCCATCCCTCATTCATTCTTGGCTCCCAGGTACAGTCACTACTGGCCTTATTGTGCGTTTGGTATTTGCTTTCATCTGACTCACTGGCTGAGACTTAACCTAAGCAGATTTTAAATAGAAGTTATATATCACCACTATAAACGGGAAGTCATTATTATGTTCCAGAAATAAAAGTAACTGAAGCACAGATATAGCAAAACCGAGAGGAAGTCGTTAAATTCTGGTTTGACTTACACGTGTTCCTGCTTTGTTTTCCATCTAAAGGCAGTGGACATTGGCCATTAGACAGTGACAGAGGCACACACGGTCCCAGACTGCGCTGAGAACAGTGTCTCACTCTTCTGAAAACCATCTCACAGACCCTAAGTAAACACTAGGGTCTCGTTCTTTGGGAATCAGTGCTCTACGAGTTTAAAAAGTTCTCCAAGATAAGGGTTAAATTTGAGGGGAGAGGCAAGGATTGAAAGGCAGACATATCGCCAGGGAAGAAATCAATCAAAACATTTGATCATGATACGCACGTTCCTGAAACTTCTTCAGGGCTTAGCATGAGTGCTTAGCATATGGAGTGTGAGGGCCAAATATTTGTCGAGGGGATGAAGGACAGAATGTACAAACAGCCCGGTTGTCAGACTGACTTCGTACCATTTCTCAGTTTAACTGCTCCGGGAACCTCTAGCGCCTCAGCTCAGTGTCTGCTTAACACAACACAAAGTCCTCCCTCAGAGTTCCTACTCCTGTGTGGCGTGTCCCGGTTGCACAAGAAGCAGACAGCAGCTGATCTGCACGTGGTCTGGTTACAGTCAGCTTGGTCATTCGCAGAAGCCCAAGTGGTTTTATTGTTTGTAGCTCACACTTTCTGCTGACACTCGGTCATAATACACATGGCCCGAATCCACCACTTAGGTCTCAAGTTCAGGTTTTAGTTTTGGCCTTGATGTTAGTTTATGTCTGATGTTAACCCTCCATTCCCAGCTTCTCTGTGCCCAAGGATCAGTGTTTACAGAGAGGAAACCTAATATGATTTCACTCTGTCTGTAGCCTGTACTCCAACCTACTCAACACGTTATTCCTGCTGTTTACTTTACTTTTTGGTTTGTTTGTTTGCTTATTTTTTTTTTTCAGACGCAGGGTCTCACTCTTGTATTCCAAGCTGGCCTGGAACTTGCTGTATAGACCAGCATAGCCTTGAATTCAAAGCAATCCATCTACCTCAGCTCTCTAATGCTGGAATTGCAGGCAGGCACAAACCATGACGCCCAATGCTCTTTTTCTTATTATAGTAATTGCCAGTAGCTTCATTCTTGGCTCATGAACATTGCATATGATGCTAGCAAGAGTCAAGAACATTATTTTGAAATCCCTGTGTAATAAACACAAAACCTGGCTGTTATTTTGAAATGCTTGTGAAAACCACATACGCACAAGCCTGCTTTGATTGTAAAAGTTTATAGCTAAGAAAGAAGTTTTTAACACGTGTGCTCTGCTTTTCGGGCTAGCCAGATCATCTTTTTAGGACACTTTATAGTCAACTATTCTCTACACTGGAGTCACATGAGCGTCTGTCTTTGGACTGCTCTACAAAAATCCAGAGACTTGGTTGCTTAAAAGAACAGGCCACTCACTGCTTCCCAAGCTCCTGAAGGCTGGAAATCCAAGAATGAGTTTGTTGATGAAGCTCCCAGGGTACATCTTCCTCCCAGCTTGTAATAAGATGTTTTCTGTCCTGCCAGCCAGCTCCCAAATAATGACGCAGAGACTTCTTATTAATTATGAAAGCCCAGCCTATAGCTTAGGCTTGCTCCTAACTAGCTCTTATAACTTAAATTAACTCATTTATATTGATCTATGTTCTATCTCATGGTGTTATCTCGCTTTCATCTTGCACCTCCTGTTTTCTCTCCATGCCTCCTGGCTTCCTATGGGCACCTAGATTCCTCTTTTTCTTCCTTTTTCTCCCTGGGAATTCTTCCTATACCTCCTGCCTAGCTATTGGACGTTCAATTTTTTATTGCACCAATCATAGCTTCACACAGTGTATAAATATTCCACAACATTTCCCCCTTTTGTCTAAATAAAAGGTTTTGACTCTGACATAGTAAAACCATATACATAAAAACAATTATCAAGTAAAAATTACATTCACAATATTTAGTCCATATGTATTTGACAAATTCAAAGAAAGTACTAAATTATCTATCATATCTTAGTGAGTCTAAAGTCTTATACCTAAAATATTTTCTATCATAACTTATATTACCATCCTAAAAATATCTTTTTAGACCTAAAAACATCTTCTTAGATAAATAATTTAAACTTTTATGTTTCTCAATTCTATAAACTTTATATCTCTTATGTAAGTTTTTTTCTGAATTTGATAACACTGAAAACTGTATACTATCTACACAGGAACTGCAGAGAAAACAACTTCTAAAACTATAGAAATGACAGAGGCATCTGACTGCCCGTATAGTCACCCTAGGCTTCTCTGTGGCATTGGGGCATCTATTGTTGGTCTGCAGACCTAGAATATCTGACAGACTTTTCTGTGAAGTAAGGATTTTTGAAGAACTGTCCAGCCTTGTCTTGGCAAAGTTTGACAGTCACTTTTTTGTGTGTCCTATTTATCTAGTTTGGACAGTATATATTCTCAGCAGTTGAGGCAAGGGAATTTCTTACCCAAATGACTAGCTTTTTCACACTGAAAGTAAACTCTATATGGAGGTTCTTTGATGTCCATCGTCCTTTTTTGAAGTAAATTCATGCTACCAGGAGCAGATGTGTCTCACTATTATGAAAATTTTTATGTTATTAAAACATTTAAATGTCATATTCTGTAGGTCTTTGAAGTGTTTGAAAACTATCTACCTATCTAAAATATATTTCTGCATGACCTTAAAAACATATCTAACATGACTACAAATTTAATTGGTATAGATGACTAACTACTAAATGTTTATTCTAAATGTGCTTATTCTAAATGGTTTATAATAATAGTTTTTAAATATTATAAATTTATATTAATTTTTTAAACAATCTGTGTAGCACGAATTCTAATTGGTTTTAAAAATAAAAACCCCCGAGTCAGATATTAGAGGTAAAAGTTGAAATATCAGAGAAGCAGAACAGCCAGCCACTAGTTCTTACCTCTATGAAATCCTCAGACCAAAGGGGATATCCTATCTCTACAAGTTCTCAGACTTGAGCTCCTATTCCTCCCACTTTATATTCCTCCTCCACCCAACCATACCCCTTCCTGTCTCCATCTCCCAAGTGTTGGGATTAAAGGCATATGACTCCCAAATATTGGGATTAAAGGTGTGAGCCACCACCTCCTGACTCTGTTTCGCTTTTATATCAATCTTGTGTAGTCCAGGGTGGCCTTGAACTCATAGAGATCCTTCTGCCTCTGCCTCCAGGATGTTGGGATTAAAGTTGTGTGCCACCACTATCTGGCCTCTGTGACTAACTAGTGACTTATTCCACACTCTGATCCTCAGGCAAACTTTGTTATATCACAAACAAAATATCATCATAAAGATGCATAGGTACAAAACCTTAAACAAGAGTAAAAACATATATACAGTATAGCAAAAATAACCTTAAATTTGTATCAATGTATTAAAATCCATACTGATGTAAAATAGTTGAGACTGATGGCTATTCAAAGGTAGATTTAAAAATCCACCCTTTTATCCTATCTTTCTATACCCCCCTTTTCCCTACAGAAAGAGATCCCTGAATCTAACCTCTTTTATTCAGCTTTTTCCCTGACCATGACCATTAATAACTATAATCAAGCCCCCTAAATGATGATAAATATCCATAATCTATTGAATTATCCTTCCCCTGATCTTGTTATAATCAGCTCATGGTGTACACTTCCACAGGGAACACTTGTCTTTTGGAAAAGACACTATCATATCTGTAAAAGCCTTGTGACACCATGTTTTTTTCTCTTCAAAATGGGATTTATTCCCAGACTACCTCAGCAGTGTAACCTCTGCTGGGCAGTGGAGTGACCTTGCTCCATTCCCCCCGACACCAAGGAGGCTTTGGAGGCTTGGCATTCACTCTTCCTTCTAGCAGTCAAATTTACATAGATTCAGTCCCACCAAATTACCTGCTAACAGACCACATAGAAATTTCTATAGAAGATAGGCACTGAGCAGGAAGGCAGCATTCCCCACCTTTGCTAACAAACAAATACTGAGCATCCCCAAAGCTGGTTATCACCAAAGAGATTAGATAAGAATGGGTGAATCCAGAATTCAGGGTTGGTTAGTAACGTTATCAATGGTTTGGAATATCAGATACTTCCCCTTGAATTCTGGTTCTTTCCTGGGTCGGGTCACCTGTTTCAGAGTACTGCTGTGTCAGGTTCTACCTGACCTCTTTGTGATTTGATATGCATATTTTCATTGTCCTTCCCTATGGAATTTTCCAGCTATATCTGTAAAATCTAGAAACCTTATAGAGATCAGCCCTTACTCTTACTCTTCTTCCCCTTACTCTCCTTTCTTCTCCTTTCTTATTCTTCCTCTCCTCTATGCCCCCTTCACCTCATTTTTTCCCTTTGCATGAAAAAAAGACGATGCAGAGTTAATATACTTGAGTTAATTTTTTACCCTCAGATCCTTGCCTGCCATAGACATCCAATTCTGAACCCTGAGCGGGTACAAGGCCCCTGATAAGTCTTGTTCTGTCCCCCCAGCAAGCTCCCAAATAATAACGCAGACACTTTTCATTAATTATGAAACCTTGGCCTATATCTTAGGCTTGCTCCTGACTAGCTCTTATAACTTAAATTAACTCATTCAAATTAAAGTGCATTCCGTCACATGGTGTTACCTCTCTTCCATCTTGCACCTTCTGTTTTCTCTCCTCTCCTGGCATCTTCCGTGTGCCAATCCAATTTCTTTTTCTCCCTGGAAATTCCACTTTTACCTCCTGTCTAGTTATTGGACGTTCAGCTTCTCCTTACACCAATCACAGCACTACACCTTCACATGGTGTAAAAACTATCCCACATCACTGGCTTGCAGGCGGCTGCCTTCTCACTATGTTCTCTCCTCTTCAAATAAAGTAACTAATTCTATGATGAAAGTCCCTTACTCATGACCTAAACTGTTTTCTTCACAAAGGCCTTACCTCCAAATACCAGTTAATCCCTGACTCTGTGCATTAAGGGAAACACAAGTAGGTTCATATCAGGCCTTTCACATGTGTACATTACTAAGGGAAAACAGAGTCTGTTCCCCAGTAGGCTTGGCCCTTCCACCCATTTCATCACCAGAATTCAATATGACTCACATAGATCCAACATACTTTTGAGAAGCTGTTAAAAGAACAAACTACATACAGTGCATAAGGGGTCATTTCCTTCCCTTGATCTTGTCATAATCAGCTCACGGTGTGAAAGATGGCCACCTTCCTGGAGGCTCATTTTCTGTGGCATGACAAAGTCCTCAAAAGAGCCGGGCTCATTTTTAAGGATTTTCATATCCTTCAACAGTAGTTTTCACTTTTGCTGACATCAAAAGCGCTTGTTCCGATGAGCACACCACTTGCTATCTCACACCAAGAAGAGCTGAGAGGACATCAAACAGGGAGACGAGGTAAGAGGATTTGCTCATTTCTCTAAACTTCACAAGAAGTGAAACTAGTTATGTTACTCGATGTGCACACAGAAGTAGAAGATTATAGTTTAGAAAGCAGGGTTGTTGGAGACTGGAGAAGAGGCTCAGCAGTTGAAAGCTGGTTTTGCAGAGGACCTGGATGGAGGTCCCAGCACCCATGTGGTGGTTCACAACCATCTATAACTCCGGTTCCAGGGGCTATAACACCCTCTTCTGTCCTCTGTGGGCACCAGACATGCATGTGTTTCACATACACACATTCAGGCCAGACACTCACGCATATAAATAAATACTTTTTCTTAAGGCAAAATGTGCTCTTCACAAAAGTCAGATATTAAGGAGGAATTTATGGAAGAATTTCTGGAGAAAGGAAAGGAAAGGGGAAAGTGATGTAATTATATTATAATCTCAAAAATAAACAAACAATTTTTAAAATTTGGAGTGATCTCCTTTGGAGAATTTGTTGGCTATATGTGACTGTCCATCAGTATGAACTACTGGGTATATTTTCTGTATAGTTCTCTTATATGTAGCATATTTTACAAGCTAAAAAGAAATAAAAGGAGAAGGAAAAGAGGAAGGGTGAAGGGAGGAGGAAGGGAGGGAAGGAGAAGTAGGAGCACACAGGGAGAGAGGAAAGGGAAGAAATGCTCAAAGTAGAAAGACCAGTGCCTCTACTCAAGATCCTACTTCAGAAACGTGTATAGTAAAGCTGTACTAACTTTACTATGTCTAACAGTCTTAACTAAAACATCACACCATTCTCTAACAGCAGCTAAGTGGAATGATCTCAAAGTTCTAAGAAAGTAAGTCCATCCACATGCCCAAAGGCTAGGCAACTATCAGAGAATGTTAAAGAAATGCAGCCCTGAGCAGGGAATTCACTGAGTGTGGTAGCCACAGAGACACAATTCCCAGATGTTGGTGCCAGGACAGGCTGCAGACCCAGCCACAGAAAGAGGGTCTGGAGGCCTTCTGCAGCTCTCAGCTACTTCACGTTTGACCCAACTCCAGAGAGCCACTGCACAAGCAAGCCTGTTTGACTCAGTAAAAGAAGATAATGCCCTGCGGGAAAGCAGCCCAACAAATGGGAGCCTTGGCCTATAGGCAGACATTCTGCCCCCCCCCCAGCCAGTGCCCAAATAACCACACAGAGACTTGCTATTATACAATTCGGCCAATAGCTTAGATTCATTTTTAACTAGCTCTTACAATGTAATTAACCCATTTGTATTCACCTATATGCGGCCCCCAAGGCTCGTTTACCTCACCTGTGTGCTTTGTGTGTTGCTTTTCTGAGTCTGGCTCACACCGCCTCAGACTCCTCCCTCTTCCCAGCATCCTCTTAGTCTGGTTCTCCCTCCTAACCTTCTTCGGCCTAGGTTTAGGCCAGTCAGCTTCTTTATTAAACCGATCACAGCGACATGCATTCACACAGTATAAAGAAATATTCCATGTTGGCCCCTGAGTGTCCACATGCAGCACGGCTCTCCCACCGACTTGAACCTCCATCCTCTTGGAGCCATCATATGCCGAGCTGCCTACATTTTAAATTGGGACATCACATATGAAAACTCAGATGTCTAGCTTGTGTTGAAAAATCTGAAGAGATACCTACCCAAAAACTTTTATTTGTTTTGGGTATTATGCATGTATGGTGTAGGTGTGTGTACATACATGTTCATATGTGTGCATGTATGTGGGGGTGCGTGTGTATGTGTAAGCCAGAGGTCAACACTGAGTGTCTGTCTCTATTGCTTTTCACTCTTTTTTCCTTTTGAGACAAGCTCTCTCACTGAACCTGGAGCTCACTATCAGGCTAGATGAAGAAGTCAGCAGACTCCCAGGATCCTTTTGTCTCTGACTCCCCAGTGCCAACATTATAGGCACATGCCTCTCTGCCTGATCTTTCTGTGTCAGTGCTTGGGATATGAACAGTCTGTGACAGCTGGGTAGTGGTATTTATTGGGGGGGGGCAGGTTTTTTGTAGGGCAGCTTCTTGGTTGGTTTATGTTTTGATTTGGTTTGGTTTTTTTTCTTCCTTTTATCTCTTTCTTTTGTTGTTGTTGTTTTGGTTTGGTTTGGTTTTCTGAGACAGAGTTTCTGTGTGTAGCCCTGGCTGGCGTTAAACTCACTGAAAATCTGCCTGGCTCTGCCTGGCTCCCGAGTGCTGGGATTAAAGACGTGCACCGCCACTGCCCAGCTTGGTTTCTTTAAACAGGTATCTCAGGCTGGCTTTGAACTCGATGATACGTAGCTGAGCATAACCTTGAACTTCTAATCTTGTGCGGTCACCTCTCAAGTACAAAGAGCACAAGTGTTTGCCACTTATGCCTGACTGGAGGGCAGTTTTTTAAAAGCACATACACACACACACACACACACACACACATATAAACTGGCTTGTGAGAGGAGCCTATTACAATATGGCGCTGTGAGTTCACTTACAGACAAGGAAACTAACATCCACAGGGACTGAGCCAAGATCGCGGTTTAATCTAGTTTACGGGTTAGAGACAGCATTCTGCTCTCCACGCGGGTCTGTCTCCTTCTGTAACCACCAGCTGAATTCTTCCAACTCACTCTCGCTCTGCCTCTTCACCGAAGAAATGGAGTCTCGCGCTGCTTTTGTGCATTTAAATCCTGCCCCCTTTTAAAATATAAGAACGAAGGTAGCTTGCTGTACTTGTTTGTTTTGTGCCTTTTAAATCTTGGCAACACTCATTCGACAGGACGCTAGGAGCACGACCTCTGAACTGCTTTTTTTTTTTTTTTTGTCAACAGAAATCTATCGGTCAGTTGTTTTTTTGGAAAACACCGCCTTAGACTTGTAAAGACTGTCTCCCTTCCCGTCCTCGCTTTCCAGAAATCAGGAAATAACGGCTGCAGATGGCTAAGACCCTGTCTTCTGGCCAGCAACTCTGCTCAGATGAGGAAAGCGATCAAGCCTAGGCTGTAAAGTCCAGGTGGAGCCCGGTTCACGGAGTCTGCCAAGTGCAGGCGTTTCCCACACAGGAGGCTCCGGCAGCTCAGGCTCCGAAGTCCTCGGCTTTCGTCGGTTTACGGTTTACGTTAGTGCTTTAATGCAATTTTAATAGGTAGTGATTTTATTTTGTATCTAATGAAACCAACAGAGCGTGAACACAGACATCAGAATTTGGAAGATAATGAGTCTGTTAGTGCGGGCGCTCGAGTGAGCGAGGGGCAGCACTTAAGGTAGGAAGAAAAGACTGCTTCAGAAGAGGTCTTTACTGGCTTCATTAGGATGGCCATCAAGTGAATGACTTCATAGCAGATCTAATTAGCCAAAGGATGTGCAAAAGCAGCATCTTCCTCCTGCTAATTAGGCATCTAGACACCAACACATATTAGCTACCTTAAAACCACGTCTAGAGGTGCCCCTGAGATGCTTTGTGGGATGGGGTTTTTACAGGGCATCGGACAGTGGAATTAACGCCATGGCAGAACTCCCTCACTCCTAAAGATGGGTCTCTATACGGCTGCACCTACGTGTGTCATGGCCTTCCCTACCAGAGAAGGTGCAGCCCTCAATAGCAGACCAGAAACAGGAGGAAATTCCCATGAAAGGACTTACCTGAGGAGGAAAGAGGGAAGGAACAGCTTGGCCAGATGGTAAAGAAGGCAGGGTGTGAGGGTGTGTGTATGCAGGTGTGTGTGTGTGTGTGTGTGTGTGTGTGTGTGTGTGTGTGAGAGAGAGAGAGAGAGAGAGAGAGAGAGAGAGAGAGAGAGAGAGAGTTCTGCCACGAAGAGCTGTTCTGGACAAGTGATGGCAGGGACAGTCTGGACACAGTAGTGCTGCCTCAATTGGGGCAGAGGCCTGCGGCTAACACTGAAGCCCTCCTCCACTACCCTGAAGCCTTCCTCCACTACCCTGAAGTCCTCCTCCACTACCCTGAAGTCCTCCTCACTATGCTGAAGCCCTCCTCCACCACCCTGAACTCCTCCTCCACTACCCTGAAGCCCTCCTCCACCACCCTGAAGCCCTCCTGATGCTGGTAAACAGGATCTCCCAGCACAACTGCCGGACTTCGCTCATCAATGTCCCTGTTACACCGGCCTTTCTCTGACCCCTATCCATTTACCTGAAAGCACAGGTTCCCATTTCAAGAAAACTCAGCTCTCTAAAGGGGAAACTCATGCCAGCTACTGGGTGCTATGAGAAATGGTCTGAAAGAGAGAGATTAGCAGTTAAAGCAAATGACCAAAGCTGCCATGGTGGCACAGGCCTGTAATTCCCTGCACTCGGGAGGCAAAGGCACGCGGATCTCTTTCGAGTTCCAGGACAGCCCAGGGTACATAGTGAGACCTTGTCAAAAAGAAGGAGAAAAGAAAAGAAGGAAGTTAGGAAGGGAGGGAAAGAGGAGGGAGAGAGAGAGAGAGAAAGAGAGAGAGAGAGAGAAAAACTAAAATACAGCAAGAAAAGTAGAGACATGAAAAATACATTCAGGAAATTTGACACCTATTAAATAGTAATTCCAGTAAATCTAGGCAATCATACCTGAAGAGAAAAAAATTGTCAGTTGGGACAAAGGGCCGACTCAATAATCTAATAGAAACTTATTTCCTACCAAGAATATTATGCCTTGATACATATCGAGTCAAGTATTAGAGTAAAATACATTCCCAGTTGAAAACGAAAGGATTTATTATATTTCTTAGTAGAAAGAACTAAGTAAGCAAAACTCAACGAACTACAACAGCACATACGATGCAGCTGAGCACACGCTTATAGAAGTGGAGGACAGTTGTTTCCCAGGGGAAAGTCTCTGAGCTGAGAATTTGGGGGAAGTCTCCTTCAGTAGCAAAGACGCTTGCTGTTCTGTTTTGTTTTAATTCTTTATGGAGTTTTTTCTCGTTTCTTTTATTTCACATTTCTCAGCGATAGAACTTTAACTCCTGCACGTAGGCAAGTGTCCTAACCCCGCTCCAACCCCTGCCCTGGCGAGTTGTTTGGGATTGTTTTTTAAACGACTGTATCTTTTCTTCCACACGCTTCCAGTCGGAGCTGGCTCTAGCGGCTGACACTTACACGCCAGCATTTCACAAAGGTCGCTGGCCGGTTTTCGCATTCGAAGTGAAGACAGGCTGGAGGTCTGTGTTTGAACTACAAGCAGAACACAGTCTTTAGTAAAACATGACTCTGAAAATGACGGGCTTGAACTTGAGAGGGAGCGTGGGCAGGGGAGGGAGAACCCTGGAATGACCATCTCAGACGCCAGAGTCAGTCTCAGCAGGGGCCCTCGGGAGCTAAAGTGTCCTTTCTCTTTATTTTTCACTTAAGCTAAAGAACAGTTTAATAGGCTCTGCCTTGACCTTCACACGCACACACAAATGCCCGTGCTTTCCTCAGCTTCGCCCCAATTGTCCTCTGAGCCTTCCTTCTTGGTGGAGGAAAATTCAAAGTTTCCACTCAGGGCTCATAAATCAAGAACTAGAGGAACAAACACATTACATCAGTTTATGATGGTGAAGGCTCGGGGAATTCAGACAGAAATGACTGCAATGTCTGCTCTGGGCACGACTTGGGTGGCTGAAGGAGGCTTCCTGTTCCCACCGTCCACTCCTCCATGTGTTTGAAATGCATCTTTCACCGCAGCTCTAGCTCTCTTGGGGGATTCTTTCATGGTGAAGGAGAACGCTCACCTGCACAGCATGGTGGTCTTCAGGGCTGTTTTCTCAGGGCAGTGGACAGGAGCAGAGGGAAGAGGAAGCTTCACGGCCTTCTCCAGGCTGGGAACTCATGCATCTTTTCAAACCTTTACTTAGTTTGATAGATAAGATCAAAATAAAATCTCACAAGTTTTTCTCTTTAAAAAAAAAAAAAGGTAGCTGGGCAGTGACGGTGCATGAACAGAGGCAGGTAGATCTCTGCGTTCAAGGCCAGCCTGGTCTACAGAGCAATTTCCAGGACAGCCAGAGCAGTTACACAGAGAAACCCTGTCTAGGAAAAAAAAAATAATAATAACTGTGTGTGAACTCTAAAAAAATAACAATTCCATATACCTTTAGTATATAGTATAAGAATATCTATCCCAAACTGTTACTTCTGTCCCAAATATCACATCGTGACTAAGGAAATTCATAGGAGGAAGAGTTTATTTGGTCTTCAAGTTTCAGAGGGAGAATCCATCATGATAGGGAGGAGCAGCAGCCAGCCACCATCACAGAAGCTGAGAGATCACATCTTCAACCACCGACACGAGGTAGAGAGAATGAGCTAGAAGTTGGGCCAACTTAAGAATACTCAAAGCCCATCCCCAGTGACTACTTCCTCCACCAAGGCTCCGCTCCTAAAGGTTCCACAATGTCCCCCACCCCCTGCCAAAAACAGCGCCCCCAAATGGAGATTAAGTGGTCAAGCACATGAGCTTATGGGGACATCCCTACCCTGCCAGAAAGGTGACCTCGGAGCCCCACCCTTGTCATAAGTACCAGTCTTGACTGTCCAGCCAGCAAAGCCACAAAGGCCTGAGCTGGGGATGGGAGTAGTTGGGGAACAAATAATGACAAGAGAAGGAGGTGAGCACAAAGGCAGGAAGAGAGAAGGATAAGGTGCCCCTAAGGTTCCCGGAGCACCGATCTCTGTCCTGCCTCGGTTGCTTGTGCTGCCTCTTCAGGTCAAGAAGGGAGACAGAAGGGGTAAAGGAGGGTAAAGCATGGCTGAGCATTTATCTAGCATATTAATCAGGATTCTCTAGAGGAAAAGAAGCAAGAGAATGAACATACATCTCTTAAATCTATTAAAATAGCTTTTGTTAGATTGGCTTGTCTGATACATTCTATGTAGTCAGGATGGCTGTCTGTATACTGAAGAGGCTGAGAACCTTGGACCTGCTGAGTCCACAAGGCTGGGCACCTCAGTAGTCCAATGTGGTGCTGCAGGCAACAATGGATTTCTGGAGAGTCGCTGGTCCTCAGTCCAGGTCGGAAGCCCAGAAATGCAAAATTGTTACCAGTAGAGGATATCAGTGAGGGTGGCAGCAACAGAGTTGATGACATCACAGAATCACAAGTGGGGTAACTGAACTGCCCAGTGAGAGGGGCCGGCAACTAGGCAGAACCCAAAAGATTTTCCCTGGGACTGTCCTTTGTCTAGCTGCCGAGGGAGGTGCGGCCCATATTTAGGATGACTCTTCCTGCTTCACCCACCCTGATGAAGACAATTCCTCCAGGTGTGTGCCCACACGCACATCTCCTAGCTGATTCCAGGCACAGTGAAGTTGACCACTGAGAAGATTCACCATACATGATGTCTGGACTGAATTCTCAGTGTCAAATAAAGGGGTGTGTGAAGACTCATCTGGGGGTCTCAGAGAAGTTCAGCCCAGCTCAACTCTGAACCCTGGCCTACCCTCAAGCCATGGCAAAAGGTCCCCGCAGTTTTCACTGCCTCTGATCCCTCCTTCACTCTAACACATCTGACCCTGACCCTGGTACAGAGAACCTCCCTAAACCACATCTGGAGTTTTTGTTTTGATGTAATTGGGGTGGCGTCCCATGACTTTCATCGGTCAAATCTGTATTTCCCCCTATAGCCAGAGATACCCATACGATCGCTTCATGATTTCCCTCAAGATAACATTTTTGAACTTGAATACATGGACTTTTCAGTCATTCTAAGCAACAACGCCCATGATACTGTGGGCTTCGTGTACTGTTTATAATTTTTCTCAGTATGCCTTACCTATGATAATTATTAATTAAAATGTGTTTATTGTCTACCACTGGGAGACATCTCACTCGCATATGTCTCCCCCAAACCTGTCAAGAGTATATCAGTCAGAACAGAAACTGAGTTTGATTGGCAGATAGAAATAGATTCCACGAAGGTGCTATGGAGAGAGGTCATCTCACCGAGCAGAGAAGAACACAGGGGAGCCAAGCTCACGAAGGACAGAGTCAGGAAGTCTGCTCCCAGTAGAGGGGCCGAGAGACTGCCTCGGCCTCATGCAGACACAGCCGCTGGCACAAATGACAGTCAAGTGTTGTCTGCCTATATGTCGCTGTCTGGTTCGTATTCCAGGAAAGAAATTCCCATCAACATGTTCAGGTACCCTGCCCACCCCTTAGCTTTGGTGCAAGTGCATCTTTGAATACGCTCTAAGATGAGAGTGGGTGGTCTTCTGGGTTCAGATAGGGATGCTCTGGGCTGGGCTCCGAAAAGGATGCCCTGGGCCGGGCTTCAGATAGGATGTTCTGGGTTGAGAATCGGGCTGCTGACAGTGGCTATATGGATTTTCACATTGTTCCATTTCTAAATCCATCTGTCTTTCTTATTTTTTTCTTGAACTTTCTTTTATGTTCTATTATTTGCTTTGGAAACCTTAAAAGCTAGTTTAAGCATGACACATGGCAAGTTGTGAAATACAGATGATGCGGGAGATGGTACTCACTGGTCGTGAGAATGATTCTCACTCGGTCTATGCACAGGATGGAACAAAGAAGACAAAACATGGGTGCAGGGAGCAGGCTTTGGGAGGCGCTAGGGTGCAAGGTTTTGAAAAATTCTAGGACGAAAGCACAAGGAAAGCCCTGGCAGCTGCTTGGCCATGGGACCAAACCAGAAATCAAAGGGCGAAGTCCACACCGGAGTCTCTGCAGGCTCGGGTTAAGCAGCCCTGCCCTTCCTTGGAGTACAGCAGCTAAGCATAGAATCTCTATGGGGGCCAACTCACTTAGCAAATGCTTCGAGACTGGCTCTTTCTATGTCTCCCTAATGACAGATTGTAGTGAATGTTCAATACACTTCAACAGATGTGGTAGGAAAAACCAATTGTGCAGTTTAAAGCAAGCAGGCTGAAATTCTAGATCAATGAATTCTGAGTTAAATGTTTCTATTAAAAGTGCGGATTCAGAGAATGGGCTCCAGTTGAGAGACCGCGCCTTAGTTCTCGGAGGTTATGCCTTTGGAATGTTATCTTTCTTTGAAAAATCAAAACGCACCAAATAAGATTCTTTTATTTCCAATTACTCAACAAAAATGAAAGCTCAAGGCATCCAGGGGTGTTCGCACACCAGACATTTCCACAGAAACCTACATAATGCACTGCTCACAGCAAACATTTTAATCGGAGAAATAAATATGCTTAATATCAGCTGTCTGGTTAGGCAATGAACTGGATCTCATCTTAAGCTATTCATCGTCTTTCCAGAAATCCCCCAATACAGTTGAAAAAAGAAAAAGAAAAAAAAGCTTCTCAGAAAAAGAATAAGAAACACAATGATTTATCAGCTCAAGAAAGTAACAGGGGAAAGATTTGAAAAGACACTTCACCAGAAACCAACGCCTGTCTCAAGGGGAAACCGCATGAACATGTGAACAGACTCCACCCCTCCCCACCTCTCCTCCACTCAATAAGACTAAAAAGGGTTGAGAAGTCCCTGGTTCCTTTGCATCTAAAACCCAATCTTTGACCTCAAACTGTCTGGTCCCCAGTGCAGACACAGAGATAGCAGAGCATCAAAGAAAAGATGGCCTTGAGAGTCTGTTCTGTCTGGGACTCCGCCATTCTCTCAGCCAGGTTTGCCTCTTTCTAATGACTCTAGGATATACTAAATAACTGTCAGCAATAAGGACTGTTGCATGCAGGGATCAACCCTGATTTGCACAGTAACAAACCCCACTCATCCCTGGGGGTCACTGTGATTTGCTTTGCTTTTCCACCACTAACACTAACCTATTTGCGGAATTCTAAAAAAAAAAAAAAAAAAAACACGCTTCGAGAAATAAAAACAGGCCTGTGGCATTGTTAAGCGATGCAGTTGAAACACGCGCGTCCATATGTTCTTGACCCGGCTTATTTTACAGACGAGAATACAAATGTCAGCGGCAGAGGAGCAAAGACTCTATTACACAGCCATATCCACGCTGCAATACCTTCTGGCAGTAAGTGGGAATGCAGCCGTGCAGCAGCCTGCTTGGACGTCAGGATTTATGGGCATTAGCTAGGAGAAGAGAAGGGCGTCTGCCCAGATCCAGCGAGGCGCGCTACGGGCAGCGCAAAACGCGCTTGTTTCAGCAGCTTCTACCTGTATCGCTGTGCGCATGTTTTCCGCCTTGTACCTCTTCCTTGCTACTGAGAGCACTGCAGAACTGCAGCTAGGAATTCATCTTTACAAGTTGTTTTCTGCTCGTCAACCGCGGCATCAGATGCAGAGGCTAGGGACTTGTTAATCCTGTCAAAAAGAATGAGCCCAGAAGGAGGAAACGCGGCTAGCTGAAGCCTGTTCTTGGAAGAAAAGGTCACTCGCCGAGAGGTGGGGGTGTGAAGAGGGGAATCTCAAGAACAGCCCTTCATTAAGGCTGCCTTTTCAATCTTACAAGGTCAAGATGCCCACAAACATTAGAGACTATCTCTCGCCTCTATTTACAAACCCTTCCCACAGTATCCTGTCCCCTCTCATTGCAGATGTGGAAGGTGAACACGAAGGGGCCCTGGGCAAGCCTCACAGGCCGGGAGTGCCAGAAGCTCCAGATACCAGACACCCAGACAAAAGTACGGTTCTGCTCCCTGCCTGACGTCAGAGACTTGAAAAGACGATTCTGCCCTGCCCAGCCTTTGTCATCCGCTACACACCTTGACCCTATCTGATTTTGGTTTTTCTCACCTGCGGTTTAGAGAAATCTCTGGGAATCTGCCAGTCACCCATGCACCCAACTATCTCCACTGGGCACAGATGTGACTGTGGCCAGCAGGTCTCAGGGCGACTCAAAGGTTCCTTTCTGGTAGAAGATGGTGCCAAGAAAATGTTACAATAGGGTGCACAGAGGGAGCCTGGCAAAGGAACCGTCTTCATGAGCCCTGCAGGCAGCTCCTCTACTGGGGACCTCGGAAAGGGAAAGGAAGTCTGTTCTCTAGCTTTGCATTCTGTCTGTCCAACCTTCCACCTCCAGGAGGAGGCCCTGCACAGGGCTGCTCACATGTACTTATAGAAATAAGAGAAAGGCAGTCGGGGGAGGAGCAGGTAGACACTACAATCAGTTTCTCTGGACAGGTGGCCCCTGAGCTCCAGCTGCCAGTTCCAATGGCATCTGTCCTCTCTAGCAGGTATGGAAATATGCAGCCCTGGTTCATCCACCATGCCCAGCATGCCTCTGGAATTCCTTTCTGCACAGTAACTCCGAGGCCCATTCTACTAGGCCACATCACAACGGGCTAACTCCTTTGAGAGTTTCAATCATTTGTGTTAGCATTTTTCAATATTATTCCTAGATGAGACAGGACTTTATTACCATTGCAAGCTGCCCTTTTCAGTTCTAATATTCTCATATTCTCTGCATCCCAAGAGGCCCCTTTCCTGACAAAGATATTTACCTTTGATATGTGTAACTTCCTGGACTCTAAAATACGATGGTAAAGCTATTAGCGAACACAGTGGCTTTTATCTCCTCCAAAGCAGGACTCGCGCCATTACTAACTCCATTAAGCTATTCTTCTTTGCATAGTTCCCTTTTATCCCCATATGTGGGGAGTGCTTATTAGAGACTCTATCTTGGATCCACCAGGGGACCTACAGAATGAGGCATGGCATTTTATTAGCCCAATAGATTACATTCATGATGGAGAAGAGAAAGAACAAGCTGACCTCCTGGGAGACCTCGGTAAACCTGGGAGACCTCAGCACACCTGGGAGACCCTGGCACACCTGGGAGACCTCGGCACACCTGGGAGACCCCGGCACACCTGGGAGACCCTGGCACACATGGGAGACCCCGGCACACTTGGGAGAGCCTGGCACATCTGGGAGACCTCGGCACACCTGGGAGATCCTGGCACACCCACACCACCCTTTCCCACTGGAACAGAAGTGGAGATATCCAGGCAGGGGAGGGAGAAGTGTTGTTCCTACATCACTTTCACCCCAGAAAGGGCAGAATACAGACGCTTTCCTGGAAATCAACTCTGCCGTCCCCACTCTGGATTCTGATGCGGGTGGTTAGCTTTCAAATTGGAGCACTTCAAACTGGAGCACTTCTTAGGGTCGCCGAGAGAACTTGACTGCTGGGCCCTCAGGTCCTGGCTCTGCAGCCTGGAGTCGGGTCCAGAATAACCATTTTCCCATGACTGCTGCCGCTCCTGGTCTGGGGATCGTGCTCTAGAACTAGAGGTGTTCCAAGATGGGCCATGCTAGGGGAGTCAGTAAATGATCTTACCAGCAAGCTTACCAGACGAGCTGTGCCCTGGTCCTCGGGTCCTCAAGTGCCCTGTGAGAACAGCCCTCTCTTTAGGAAGCCAGCCCTCCTAGGAGGGGCTCAGGTCCGTTCACTGTGACTCAGGCCAAGTATACCAATACTCATTCCCTCAGCCCTCTAACCTGCTTCTGTCAATTTTAGCCTCTGGCAGGATGAGCTACACAAGCTGGGGGTATCAGGAAAAATGAAAAAAAAACTCCAGAGCCATTTATTTATTCACAAATTAATTAATTTCAGTAGAGTGGCAATTGAATATCAATCAGAGACATGCCCTTCCCTTAGGACCTGGTTCCTTCTCAGCGCCATCTTTCTGCCCTGTGCCCTCACACGTGCGTCGCCTCCTCCTCCACCCCACCCCACCTGCTTCGCTCCATAGCTCTTACCCCTCATTTGAAAAAAAGAGTATTGGTATTTTTGAGGAAGGAAGTTTAAATGCCTATCAAACCTGTAGAACGTTCCTCCTCTTGAATACAGCAGTTCCACCCTGAGGGATTTTTCTTCCCGCGGATGTATTCCTTGAAGTGTTCTTACAACGCTCAAAACCTGTTCCTTGTACCGCGTATGTAATAAAACAAAATGGAAACAACTAAAATGTCTGTCAGCAAAAAGCAAGGCAGATTTATAGGCAGTGACAAGGACGTAGATCCAAGATATAGTGAGTATGAAAAGCAGTTGGCTGTGTGGAGGGAGGGACCCAGGACCAGGCTCAGGGAGTAAGGTGCTTAACTGTGGCAGCATGGGGACCTGAGTTCAACCCCCCCCCCCCCCGCAGTGAGTCCATCCCCCCCCACCCAGAGCCCACATCAAAGCTGATCACGGGGGCTGGAGGCAGCTCAGCAGTTAAGAGCACAGGCAGCAATTGCAGAGGACCCAAATTCAATTCCCAGCACCCACAGGGCAGCTCACAACTGTCTGGAACTCCAGTTCCAGGGGATCCAATACCCTTACATGGATGGAAATACATGCAGGCAAAATGCCAATGCACACAAAATAAAATAATCGTTTAAAAAAAAAAGAAAATAAAGAAATTAAAAATTAATCTCTTTCCAAGAAGAGACCTGGACTACCAGCCAGGACCATGCCTCCTTTCACACTGTGACAGGTCTATAACCTTCACCCTGGTGCCGTGAAGCTTCCCAGGCTTCCTCCAGGCTGTCTCTCCACGTACCAGGTCTCCTGAGAAGTAGGCTCCCATGAAAACCCCATAAACACATGCAAATGAGAAGCACTTATGAAATGTGTCTCATATCTATTACTTTATTTGCTTTTTCACTCTAAGTTAACAGACAGAGTCTTCTTTCCAGGCTTTGGACTTTGGGTCTGTACCAGAACACCCAACCGATCGAGCTTCACTGCCCAGTGTTCTCCTAAGTTACAGGCCAGTTTAAATCAGGCCCTTGTTCAAAACCCACTATGGTGCCTGCTGAAGGATGCTAGGAAGCCTCAGCCTGCCCTTCCCAAGCCTCTGCAGCGAGCTTCCTCCTTGCCTTCCCAGCCTCACAGCCTCACCCCTCTGGCCAAAAGAGAAAAGAATGGAAAGGTACGTGCTGTGCCCTTAGGGAGTTGCCCTGAAGTTGAGTCAAACAGATGGGTAAGCTGGGGGTGGGATGTGGGCTTCTTACTGCTCCCCACCGCCCCCACCAGCTTTGCCACAGGTGTTGCAGTTCCAGTACTGATGGAGAAAATGGAGGGGAGGGATTCTAGATGTGAGGAGAGTAATACAAAGAGACAGGACCCCGGAGAATGTATTCAGTATCTAATTACTAAAGGGCGAGTCCCAGTGTTCAATCCATCCCTTCACTACCAAATGCTTTCTATGTTAGGCTGGACAGTCCACCCCCACTTCCAGTGCACAGAACAGGTATGCCTGGAGGAAAAGACATTCCTCAGGACTCCCCAGGGATGGTGTCTGTGACACCCAATGGGAACGATCAGACAGTGTAGAGTCAAAGTCACACGTGTAGCACAAGTGTCTGTGTGTAGTACGGAGGGGAGGGCCATGTCCTGCGGCTGGCTAGCTTAACCCCGAAATAACCATATGGAAATTGTATCAATTAAATTGCTGCCTGGCCCATTAGCTCTAGCCTCTTGTTGGCTAACTCTCACATCTTGATTAACCCATTTCTATTAATATTTGTGTTACCACGAGGTTGTGGCTTACGGACATGAGTCTAACCAACGTCCGTCTTAGGCAGGAGAAGCATGGCGTCTGCCAAATTTCCTTCTTCCCAGCATTCTGTTCTGTCTACTCGGCCCACCTAAGGGCTGCCCTATCAAAAGGCCAAGGCAGTTTTCTTTATTCAACCAATGAAAGCAACACATAGAAAGAAGACCCTCCTACACCACGTGTGAGCAGAGAGGACAGGCAGGGCCACATAGCTCAGTCATCACCAGCATCCTGGCCCTTCTCTTCCACTGTCACCTGCCTTGTGACACCTCTTGTGGTGTATGCTCCCATTTCACAACCTGTTCATTCCAAATTACAAAGTCAGTAACTAAACAAGAATGGACTTATAGAATTTTAAAATCCATATTTAAGTCATTAGTTTAAAAAAGAAGAAGGTAGGGTGGAGAGAAATCACCTATCTGTGTGATTTCTACACTGCATGTTTCTACATGTATTTCTACATGTTTTTATGGGGTTTGTTTTTGTCTTACATATTCCAAATAAAATTCTGGTGCTTTTTCTGTGTGTTTTTCTATTCTTTCCTTAGACCTACCCTTTAAAAGCGAGACTTCCGGATCAGAAAGTCATTAGGGTATGGAATACATGCCCACACTTCTTCTTGAAAAGGATGTATCAATTTACAGTGCAATAAGCAAAGAAAAAGAATATAAGTTACATAGAAGTTTTGGCTTATATAAATGTTTAAAAGAAAATTTAATCTACATTTTTACAATCAATTAGCAAGAAAGATAGCAGCAGCATTCTGGAGTAGGGTGGAGTAGGAAGGATCTAACCCAACAGTCCTGTCAGAATCCCCCTGAGGAGGTGGTGTGTGTGTGTGTGTGTGTGTGTGCACGCATGTGTGCATGTGGAGACTAGAGGTTGACATTTGGCATCTTCTGAAATCTTTTTAATAATGAGTCCCACTAAAGCACCTTGGAGAAATGGCTGTTTCAGGTCTGGAGTAGAAGTGTACAAGAGGGTCTTGGAGAATTTGTTACTTATAAAAAAAACTAGGAAGTTATGGTAAAGCAATATTATCTATTCAAAGTACTCAGGGGCAGCTTGAAGAGGCCGCCATGGCCAGAGAGATGAATTGGTAGGCTAAGAACTGCGAAGAACTAAAGCCCACCAAATCCATCAGAATCAACAAGCTTCTGCCATGTGCAATGGCCACTTTAGAGAGCAATAGTGACAGGCAGCCACAGAACGACTCAGTCGCTCATGCCACAGAGACACCATGTGCCTCTGAGGGATTACACACAATCTCCTGTCATGGAATCATGTCAGAATGCTTAAACTTTAAGTGTGACCTAGAATCAGGACAAATTACTTATTTTTAGAAAGTAAAACAAAGGTGGACAAAACCTAGACTGTGGGTCAATCTAAAAGAAAACAATCCAGTTTCTTTAGAGAAAACTGAAATTGGGGCACATCAATGGACTAAAAATATTTGAGAGCTATATCAAGGCATGAATGAATCTGATTTAGGCTTTCAATGGAGGGGGGGGGAACCTTGTAAGACAATTGTGAATTTGTGAACACTGCCAGTACTGTGTCTGATGACACTGAGCAGTCACATGTAACTTTTTGTAGGGGTGCTACAGTATCATGAGCTTTGCATTTTGCATCTTGTGAAGAAACAGCATGCGGACATAGGGATAATTACAGTACCACGTCTGGGAATTACACAGGCTAAAGTGGCTTTGAAGCCTGGGATCAACTCTACTTTTCTTTCTCCTTTTACACACTTTGAATTTTTCCAGAATTTAATGCAAACAGACACTGAGTCCTAAGCCCCTCTCCAAATTTGCTGGATCCAATATCTGAGTTTTTGAGAGTTCCATGAGTCTTCTGGAGTTGATCTTTGGGCTGGTGCCTGAGAAACTGATGATTCAAGAGAATTGGAACACACAGACAAGAAATGTCTTGCTCACACTCAATCTGTAGAAAAACCTAGGCTGCTTCAGTTTGACCTAGAGTCCTTCATGAGATACCTGCAGACACCTGTGAGCCTTCCATTCCTGAGTAACAGGATGCTTTGACCCAGTTTAACTGCACACACTCAGAAGCTCTCCTGGGAGATGTCTGGGATCTTTTTTTTTTAAATATTTATTTATTTATTACGTATACAATATTCTGTCTGTGTGTATGTCTGCAGGCCAGAAGAGGGCACCAGACCTCATTACAGATGGTTGTGAGCCACCATGTGGTTGCTGGGAATTGAACTCAGGACCTTTGGAAGAGCAGGCAATGCTCTTAACCACTGAGCCATCTCTCCAGCCCTGTCTGGGATCTTTTATCACCCCTGACCTGAAACCATTCTTATTTGGCTGCTCGATCTTTGAGGACCTCCGTGTCTTCTCTGTGTGAAGGGTGACTCACAGACAGCTGAGGCTAGTTCAAGAAGGGACTATATAGGGAGGTCACAGCCTTTCCAGTCACCCTCCAGCACCAGAATATAGCTTTAGCAAAACTCTCTGTATCCTTATCTTTTATGGGTTTTCTTCAGATAAACAAAGTGCAACCTTTTTGGTTAGGATGCTAAAGATGCAAAAAGTTTTGTCAATAATGCTGGATTTTGAATCAGAGCTTGAACGGCCAATAGCTAGGGAGGAGAAAAGGCGGGGCTGGAAGGCAGAGAGAATAAATAGAAGGAGACATGAGGAAGCGAGAGGGAGCAAGAGAACAAAGAGAGGAGAATGTCAGGGGCCAACCACCCAGTCACCCAGCCAGCCACAGAGTAAGAGTGAAAGTAAGATATACAGAAGTAAGAAAAGGAAAAAGCCCAGAGGCAAAAGGTAGTTGGGATAATTTAAGTTTAGAAAAGCTGGTAAGAAACAAGCCAAGCTAAGTCCAGGCATAAATAAGTAATAAGATTCTGTGTGTGGTTTATTTTGGAGCTGGGTGGTGGGCCCCCAAAAGACCAAAGAGTAAAGAGTCAGAGTAAAAAGCGACCAACAAGTGGTTGTCTTAGTTACTGTTCAATTGTTGTGAAGAGACACTACAACCAAGACAATCCTTACAAAAGAAAGCATTTTATTAGGGACTTCCTTGGTTTCAGAGGGTTAATCCATGGCCATTACAGCTGGGGGGGGGGGGGTTTGTAGGCAGGCAAGCATGGCTCTGACGGCTCACAACTGATCCAAAAGTTACAGGCTAAAAGAGAAAGGCTTTGGGCGGGCTTTTGAAACCTCAAAGACACCACCAGTGACACTTCCTCCAACATGGCCACACCTCCTAATCCTTTCCAAACAGTTCCACTAACTTCGGACCAAGCATTCAAATATAAAAGTCCATGGGGGCATTCTCATTCAGACCACCACAGTGGTGTTATAACAAAGAGAATTGTAGGTTTAGTTGATTCACGGAGAAGGAAGTTGAAACCAATTAACCTTAAGAATGAGCTTTATTAGAAGAGCAAGACTCACAACCATGAGACCATGAGCAGACCTTGAAGTGGGTATTATGAACATTCTCAGAATGCCAGGAATAATAGTTTGACAGAGCAGAAGAGAGAGCCCATATGCAAAGCATGGATGTAGGTGGGGAGAGCCTCAAGTACGGCATGGGGGCAGGCAGGGAAGATCCTTCAGGGGAATTTCCCACCAAGGAGGCTTTCTGTCTCTTACAGGCTTTCAGGAGATGGTGGGAAGCTTCCCATGACAAGATTTAGTGTATCACAAACTATATGGCAAGGAGACAGGTGTTGGTAGGACCCATACATTTATCTCATAGCTATGAAAGGGAGAGGCTGAACTTGCTCTCCTAACCATCTCTTGATTTGTGTCCTCTAACCTTCACAGCAAGGGCCCTGTCAGCTGCAAGTGGGTGTGGCTTGCTTTGAGATTACAGACTCTGGTTGCTAAAGGCTCTGACAGGAAAAGGAGGGTTGAGTGTCTGGTTTTCTCATGACCATTGTTTAATGTGAGGGCCTCTTCTCGACTCTTAGCGATGGTGGTGTCACTATTGATAACCTGACCACTCTTTGGAAAGAGGCAACCCATACCAAACACTCTGACAACAGGCTTGGGGTACCCTCACTCATGGCGAAGGGAGGGATGCCTTCCTCTCCCACACGGCAGCATCTGATACTCATTCCTGCTACTCTGTAGACAATGAGCACAAAATAAAATCTGGAGGTAAGAATTCATAATGTAGTGTCCAATAAGCTCTTCGTGAAGAAGGGCCCAGAGCATCCAACCTCATCTTCATTTTGAAGAAGACTCCCAGGCAAATCATCTGCCAGCACACAGTAGAACTAGCTGGACGCACACCAAGGGGTCTCTCTTTGGAAGAGGACAGATACTGTTGCTCAGTTTGACTTTTTTTAACTTAAGAAATGTCTTCCTTGATCCCCACCAGGCAACACAAGCAGACTTAGGGTAATATATTTGTACATACACGAAACTAACCCTGCAAAATTACACATGAAAATTGAGAACAGGTGAAGTCATCCAAAGACTTGCCTTGAAGCTGGTATATATTTTCTCTCTTTTATAAATAGTAGAGTGGTTTGAAGAAGGGAAATGGGCTACAAAAGACTCCTACTGGGTGGCTTTGGCTTTGGGCCTCAGCTGTCAGAGGAAATCGGTGAGCATCTGGGGACATGGCTGTCACTCAGCATGGTTTATGCAAGTGTGACTGCTTTAGAGGCACAGATTTCTCCAGATGACTAAGCCAGTTACTTCACTCATCTAGACAGCCTGCCACCGCCCTCCCCCCCCCCTGTAGAGTCCAGAAATCTCCCCAGCTGGGAACAAGTAATTTCATCCGATTTGAATTCCTTTTTGAAACAGTGTGTCACAGATTCCCAGGGCTGGTAGAGGTGTGGTACATACTCAACACCACAAATCTAAAACAATGGCACTTTTTCTTCCTTTTTAAAGAAACCTGACAACATGCACCATTGAACTTTAAAAATGTTTATATTCTTTGACCCAATAGTTCTATATCTAAAAATAAGCCCAAACTTTTGTGTGTGCTAACGGTATCACACATGGTGAGTCATCACAGCATTGTTTAGAATGGGAGGAAAGTAGAAACAACCCAAGCTGCTAACCTCTAGCCAAGACAGAGGCTGGGGACTGGGGCTTCCACCCTACCTGGTGGGGACCTGCTGGACTGCCCTTGTGATCAGTTCCTAAGCCTGCTGCTTTCTCTCTGGGCTGCACTGTCATCTCTCTGCCCCCAAACGGATCTTCCCAGGGAATTCATTATTAAAACAGCTAGAGACAGTCTTGTCTTTTTTAATCAAAAGACACGAAATAGTAGTTACCTAACCACGGTTCCAACGAGTTTTCTTGTAGTGTGTCTTGTAGTGCTTTAGCCTCCTGAACTCAGGTTCAAGGCCATGCACGGTCAAGATGGACTCCTGTAAGGAAGCCTGCTTAACCCAACATAGTTCATCTCACAACTCGGCTTTCCACACTCCACTAGCCCTCGGCAGTGCACCAGGGGGCGGTGGCAGCAGATGAAAATGCTGAAGACAGAAGAATCATTGTGTAGAATATAGTTTCATCATTTCCTCACGTGCCAGCAAGAGCAAGGAGTCCTGCTCATCTGCTGGCAGTCCTGCATGAGAAGGCAAGCGAAGTCAATCCGGGCGAACACTCGGCCTCTGTTGTGGGTAGGAACCACAGGACCCCAGGAAATGACGAGAGTGCTTATTTAGATGAGAGCTGCTTCATGTTGAGCAGTGCTGGATGCCTGCCTTACTCACATGATCGCGTGTAACCTGCACAGCCATGAGCCCCTCTGGTTCCCCTGCTGCTCTTGTCCGTCCATCCTGTCTGTGCAACAGTCATCTTTTCTTGCTTCCCCTACATAAAATGTCAGGCTTTCCCTGGTCGCATCTCGTGCCATCCTCCACTCCTCCCTGTACTCAGGCTATGGTGCCTCCCATTTGCCGGTGCAGGGGTACTGTGGTACAGGGTACTAAGACAAGCTAACTCCCAGCCCGTTCAGCCTGGAACTCTGTTCCCACCACCAGTTTCATCCTACTACTGAACCCCAGTTCAGGCATTGCTACCCTCTGTGGCAGTTCCTCTCCCTCTCCTCCTGTTTTCCATTTTTGAGAACATGTTGCCATCAGAAGCCATCCTGTTCAGTTCTGGGTCCGGCCCTTCCCATTATGAGTTCCTTGATAAGACTTCTCTGTGGGAGCCCATCTATATTAGAGTTGATAAAAAGCTTAGGTACTGCTACCAAAATCACTTTACAAACTACCTTAAGAACTCAAAGGTCCTGAAGTCTGACATTTGGATTCACTCATTTCTGAGATTGTTAGAGTGCCAGCCTTCCATACCCTTACCCCAGGCTTCCTGCATTGAGCCGCTTTGGTCAAAGGATCTATATACATTAAGCAGTTGAGAGGAACATCATTCTGGCCAAGACCAGGTAGTTTGTTATTTTCGGCTTGTTCCTAAAGGCTACAGAGAAGAAAGAAAAGCACTGCCCAGGAAGGCAGGGCAAGTCTTCCATTGACCCCCCCACACCCCCAAAAGCCCATCACAGGTACACCTTTCATTGCAATGGAGACAAAGTATCAATACCCACAGAGCTTTTGCAAGGCTCTCAGGGACCACAATTCCCCAGCGGGTGTTAGGTAAAGACACAATATAAACTGGCATCAGACACCAAGATCACGGTGCAGGCTTCCTTCCTATCACCTGAGTTCTTTGAGGAGATGAGGTCCTGGGAAAACTGGCAATCTGTGTCACTGAGGACTTTTGAATTCCACTGTAAAGTCTGGCCCCGAAAAGCACCTGAATTCTTCACTGAATAGACACTGTCAGTATAGACGCCACAAGTACAAACCAAGAATATTTTAGAGATAAGCTATTCTGATACTTAGGAACAGATGTGAGGTATAGAGCAGGCTGCTTAATTCTTGACACCAGACCTCTCCCATTCTCTACACACTGTTAATTCTGGCTCTATCATTTAATATCACAAAATAAAGGTTCCAATAGATTTTATTCCAAAACATATGCAAATATTCTGAGAAACTTTCACAAGTTCTTATGTCAATCATGAGAATAAACAAGTAAAATGATCAGGCCCACTTCACGACTTTCTCTAACATACCTGCTATTTAAGTCAAATTAAGCACGCTTTCAGGGCAATCAATTCAGAATTAAACCACTATTTTTAGATGCAGATGTAAATGCTTCTTGAGATATATGGGGAGTGGTACCTCTGCCTTGTGGCACTTAGAGTCACAGAATTTAGCATCAATGGGCATACTGCAGATCTTTCTGGGGAACACATTCTTAGGATAGATATATCCTGTGCACAATAAGCTACACGTTATTCTGAAATTTGCAGAGCATTAAGTTCACGTTACCTAAATATTATGGCAGTTAGAAAAGATAAAGTCTTATTAATAAAACACTTTCTGGTATCTAATACCTCCCTACACTCCTGGACAGGCTCGTCAAGGCTCTGCTAGCCTTTATTGGAATGTTAGCACAGCAAACTTGGTGAAAAGCAGTTTCCTGGACGCTTTAATAAACCGCTTATGCCTGGTCGCTGCCACACACTCCTGTAAGATATGCTGAAACAAACAAACAAACAAATCAACTAATACCACTTTTCATGATGGGAATATTCAGCTGGTAAGGCAGCAGATCTGCAGCGGTGTTTATTCAGGGCGGTGTTTCAGCTGTATGATGTTTTTAATCAGCTAGGCTCCTCCAAATTCATGTTTTACAGCTCAGAGAACTCCAAAGGAGCTTTGCCAAAGTCCTGAGGACATTACCACAAAGCTGCTATTTCTGAGTAGAATTTAAAGTCTAATTTCCTTTTCAAATCCCATATAGTTATAGATCTAGTCTAAAAGTAGTTTTAGGGATTCCTTCTTGCACAAAGCTACGGGCTCTAACTGGCAAATACATCTAAAGTACGAGTGTGATCATGTCCGTTTGGCCCGCCTTCATTTTCTTAGAGGACCTTGTTCTGTCAGGTTTATAAAAAGTGCTTTTGTTTGCTCAGCTCTATTAATTTGCATAGACTTAAACAAACAAACAAATAAAAAAAACACACTTTGAACTCGGACAACAAATCTCCGGGCTCACACCACACACCTTATTTCAGCTGTTCATGGTCAGCATCTCCTTCCAGAAGTCTTGACTAGAATTCCACAATAGCAGATGACAACTGGCAAAGATACTTTACTTTATACCCTTATTATTTCAAGACAGGGTCATACCATGTAACTCTGGCTAGCCTTGAATTATGTAGACCAGGCTGGCCTCAAACTCACATGATCCACCTGCCCCTGCCTCCCAAATGGGATTAAAGGTGTGCACTGCCATGTCTGGCATTTACAATAATGTTTTCTTCTAAGGGAACTGAGAACAAAAGGTTATCCTGGGCTAACAGATTAAGAAGTGACCGATTCTGTGTAACACACACCAAAAGACCACAGAGGTTAAGAAATGTTAACCAAATGTAGTGATTTTTTTTTTAATTTTAAAAAACTGTTTAAGTGGTTTTTTTGTTTTGTTTTACTTAAGCACAGGATGCTTCCACCATCAGTTCCCAGGAATAGTACTATTCCTTTAGTACCACGAAGAGTCACTATGCCGCTGCGTAGATGACTGCACCACCAGCTCCCAGGGGACAAGAAATAAAGCACCACCCATACCCTAACCTGATCCCACAGCCCAGGCTCTTCCTCCACGCCACACCAAGTTTTAAAGCCCCCACATGAGGTTCTTTATTCTAAGACAATCTGACAACACTGTTAACTAAGAAGAGGAAAACAACATTCAAAAACCAAATCAGCAATTTATCTCCTCTCCCGCTTTGCAGCAAAATGATTATCAAAGCAAGCTCTAAGCTTAGAAGTTCCAAAAAGTTCCACTCCTTTCCACGAGCCAATAAACACAACCAGAAAAGCATCTGAGCATGGTCATTAATATTAATCTACTGCAGTTTCAAAACAGTTTGCTTCCCAAGTGCATTTTGCCAGGCTATGACGTATTGGTGTGAAATTACATCATACAAACCATTAGAGAGACCACAGAGCACACCATATAGTACAAATGGTAAAGAATTTTAATCAAATGTTTTATATTTCACTTTCTAGAGTAGTCAAACAGCAACAAAGCAGAATGTGGCTGTAAGGGGCATGGCAGGGGGAGAGGGGAACTCATTGGGTACAGAGCTTCAGTTTTGCCATGAAGGAGTTATATAGGTTGATTGTACAACAATGTGAATATACCCAACACCAGCAAACTGTACATTTTAAAATGTTTAAGATGGCAAATATTGTCAAGAGCATTATCATAACTAAAACAAAACCTGAAAAAGGAACCAGTGAGTTTTTACTGTGATGAAACCATGTTGATTTTAAAAATCAAAACACATCACTAATTAACAAGTTGATATTTACAGCTTGGTGAATAGATGGCCGTTATTTTATGCTGAAGTCTGAAGTTTTCCTTGGTGAAATAAACAGAACTTTAACATAGAGAATAAGTGTATGAAATTTCCTAGTTAATAGGGAATCAGCTATCATGAAACTATCTGGTGAGAATGTTAGAGCATAAAATGTCGCAGCTGTGTACCTACAATGGACAGACACGGCTCCTCGCATCAGAAAACTGTATGCAGAAAATTACATCAACAGTCTAAATTTACCATTGAAAACAATGTATTTTATTTAAGTAATTAAAAGTAAAAAAAAAAAAGCAATTTGCGACTAATCTTCACACCTCGTCTGGAGAGCAGCTCCGCTGGCCGTCCACGGAGTCTGCCCCACTCAGGGCACTTCCGCAGAGCCGCTTTCCTAGGTCACTCCACTTCTAGAAATCTGTTTTTTCTGCTATTTCAAATCACCAGAGACACAACATATGAGACCCTGCTCAAGTTAGAAGAATAACTCTAACCACAATTACATATGAAAGTGAGGACATTTTCTCTACAAAACTATACAGATTACCATTATACACACAATTCTTTTACACTGGAGACCCATGAGGCAGCACTGAGTCAACAGAGGCATTGAAATTAGCAATGGAACAAGGCTCACTTGGAACAGCAGCGCATTCCCATCTCCTCGCCTATCACCACACTCCCCTGGGATTTATAGTCGTGTATTAGCTAAATCCTAGAAAGTTGATTAAAAAAAAAAATGAAACAGTCGAAAAGATAAGAAACACTCCCTAAAATCTATCCCAAAACACGCGTGGGAGACGTGGAAACACCAAACTTTGTTACTAATCACAAGACCCTTTAAACTCACAGTCTTCACAATATCTGCGCTGAATTCTCTGCGGCTGGGCTTGCCCACTAAAAGTCAAACAGTTGGAAACAAGAGCAAAAGGCTTATTTCTAAAAAGTATTGTTTTAGAAAAGTGGTACTGTTTATTTTTAAAAACAACTTTCTTTGCTAAAGAAATCACACTGCTGTGGTCATCAGAATAGGTTAAAGCACTTTGCCCTCATTTTTAACCAAGACAAACTATTATCGTTCTGTAATTGTTCAGAACTTATACCACCATCACAGCAAAAATGTATAGGATATTTCTAATAAACCTAAATTTGATCATGAACAAAATTTATTTAAAGTATTTTTAAGTACTCAAGAATATTAAAGAATGGGGGATACATAGGTCAGAAGGAAGTATGTCCTCTGACACTCTCTAAATGGAATATAATTCTCAGGTTAAGACCACAGGAATGGTCTGCAGTAAAGAAAATTGGGTCAGCATAGAGCAATTTCTACAAAATTTAGCAAAAAAAAAAAAAAAAAAAAAAAAAGCCAAAAATATTGTGAGCCAAATAAAAGGATCCTTTGGGATCAGGGCTTTCTGTCTGCCCCAGTACTTTAATCTCCAACTCCCTTAGAGACAGAAACCCCCACATGCTGACTCACAGCAATACTGAAATACAATGCCAAAGAAAACCAAACACAATCCTTTTAAGTCACAGGTCTCTTTGGTTAAAAAAAAAAAAAAAAAAAAAAAATCGACCACCATGTAACTTTCCACCTGTGTGCAGAGAAAAGTGAGACAGCATTGCCTTGGGTAGGGACCCCCGTTTTAGGTCCTTTGAAGGGATAGACCACAGAGGCTCTGCTCACACATGCAATTTAGTAGACGGCAACAGCTTTTTGCTACATAGCTGGAACCATCTTTCCTGTAACTCAGATCATTTGTGAACATTTTAAGTCAACTCACAGCAACTATGCTGTATGTTCGTTCTTTAGATACGAAAACTAAGCTATTAGGAAAATTAAGCAGAACACCTTACTTCTTGTAAGAACGTACCAGTTCCTAATCCCACGACCCAAGGAACATGTTTTTGAGACAGGCTCTCTGTCTTTTGCCCAAGCTGGTCTCAATTCCTGAGCTTCTGATCATTGTGCCTCTGCTGGGAACAGCTATGTGCCACCCAAATCCACTGTGAATTTTAACAGCTTATTCTAGATGTTTCCTCGTAAAGTAAAACTGGAAATAACCTAGTTAATGCTATTTACAATTCAAGAAAACAAAATTCAACACAACTTAATATATACATTAAAAAACTCCAGAAAATATTGTCAGGTCTAAGTCATTTCCCATCTACCCAAAGGGAAGCCAAGTCTATCTGCAGCAAAATTTAACTATAATAGCGATGGATCCATTGCAGTAGAAAACACTACAAATGAACGCCCAAAACCAAGCTCAGGTGTTTTTACTCGAGAGAAAAGTAACTAGCCATCATAACTTGCCTGAAAAAAAAAAAAAAAAAGAAAACTACTTTCTGACCAATTATTTCTTGGCCTATCCAAAGACCCAGAGAAGAAAAATGTGTGCCTTCTGTAACAGCTGTATTTATAAAGGTCTTTAAGTGTCAGCACCAAATGTTCACATAAATTATTCTAAGCAACTTTAAGGATTTAATATTTCCTAATAAAGTAGGTAAACAAAGGACTGAACAATATTTTCATGCTAAGAACCACTAATGTCTAACAAAATGATTGGCTCATTTCTAAAGCTGCTGTAGTTGTGCTGTGTGGGAACGCAAGCCTTACTGTACAGCTGACGGGACTACTCCCTATCAGGGTCAGGAAGCCTTATTCTGTGATTAGGCAAAATTAAGTAACAAGGTGAAAGGAGTTTTAAAAGTAGGTTAAGTAAAACAATCTGTTATTAGAGGAAAAACAACTAGCCACATAAAGTACCTAAATGAAACACTGAGAGCAAGACTGACAACTACAGTGACAGTCGGAGTCCATGTCACCCTTTATTACATTAGATCACTGCAGTATTCTGATCAACATTCACAAGTTTTCTTATTTCTCCCTCAGACTACAGCAAGTTCTTTCCTGTTTATAACAGAATTCAACTCTGCAAATGGTTTAAGTCAACTTTTTGCACCTTGAATTTACAAACCACTGAGTGTTAAAATTACCTGAAAACCATTTAATTTTTAATTTTATTGAAAGCTGTACTTCAAACCCAAACCTTCAAAACAGAAAAGCTGTTTCAAACAAATTTGTACAAATACCATGATACCAGTGTTTTAAAGATAACCTACAGACAATTATAAAAAGGCAACTATTATACAAAAGAATTCTATGGCAAATCTTCTTTATAAAATCTTTTATAAATAAACTTGCTTCATGATAGAAGATAAAAATTAAATCTACCCTAAAAATACCTAATTGCTCAGAAGACAGGTTGAGTGCTTTTGAAATCATGCTGCTTCTTTGAAAAATGAAATTTTAACTGGGCAACAAATACCACATCATACCCACTCACTCAAGCCTTCTCATCTCTGGGTATGGAAACCTTACAGGTTTTATTTTGGTAGCCACCTTAGTAAACATAAAGCACTAGCTGCTTTCACACTGGAGCTTGTACAGTGCACTAAGTGTAGAAAACAGCAATAGTGCCAAATTCACTTAGTAGGTCTTTAAGGGACTTGGTGTCACCAACTGGCAAAAAAACAACATTATAGTTTTCTATTCAGATTTTATTTGAAATCTAATTCAAATTGTCAAAGCTACAAAAGAGGGGAAGACATCTGTATTATGTGTCTAAGTCACAACATCCTAAAACAAAATACTACTACTGCCAGCAGATCCATTATACACATTTCTGATGAAATTCATTAGCACAATAAAAATTTCATCTTGAGAAACAGCCACAACAAAAGTAATTTATACAATATAAAACAATGACAGGTCTACAGATGCAGTTACTCATGAGTTTACACATGCATTCACAAACAAACAAACAAACCCAGGAATGCTCTTTCATTAGAATTTTGTTTTTGTGTGTGTGGTTTTTTTTTATTAAAAAAAAAAAAAAAAAACAAACAAAAAACAAACAGACCATTCAGGCACAAAACAAACTTGCATTTCCAATAAGTGACAGCATCTTAAAAATATATGTCAGTGTTTGTTTTTCTTTGACTTTTTATGAGACCTGTGTGGAGACCGGGACTGGGATCTGGATTTCTTTCCTGATTTCTTAGGCGACCTAGACCGAGACCGCCTAGACCTTTTAGGCGTCCTTGAACCAGATGGTGACCTGCAGAAACAAATAAATAAGAACAATATCTGAGTACTTGCCTTTCAAAACTGCTTACATTCTTATATGGCTTAAGATAAGTTTCAAATGGGCATATAAGCCACTAATAAAAGAGCAAACTCAAATTTATTCTGACTGTATACACACACAGATTTATTTTGCACTTACCATTCATGTGTGATCAGTCGACAAATCACACATGATATAAAGTCAGATTTCTGAACTTTACTACCGCTCTACTGAGAGTGTGTATCTTTAATAAGCTCCCCAAGAAACCAATACCCCCAAAATTTGAACCTGTAATCCACAAGATAAAATTCAAGGTGGGAACTAAGACATTCACACACTTTAAAAGCACAGAAGCTGTGCATTCTATGATTTTGTGGGGGGGGGGGGGGATTTTCTTACTCAAGGTCATTTGAAACAACATAATTTGTTGTTTTTGAGACAGGGTCTCCCAGGTAGTGAGTGGGCTTAATCACACCTGCCACCACATCTCACCCCAGTAATTTTGCTAAGTTTTGTTCATGAAGATTTCCCAAATAAAAAAATACATACACACACATACATATGAGTATGTGTAGCCTTGAAGAGGAGAAAGTAATCTATTACATAAAGACTACACAGAAAATGGTTACAATAATGAAATATTAGCATATATATTCAGGTGCAGCTCAAGAAAATTTCCCTCTGTAATACCAATATATTTATGAACTACTTTTGTGGAATTAAAAGGCTTAAATAAAAGTATGAAAGTGTGTATTGAAGAAATGATCTACATAGTATTCTATTTCCTTACCCACATACTTGCTTCTGTGGGGAAGAGGTATTCCTTCTCTTCAGTTCTTACAAAATCTAAGGCTATTTATTACCCAGAAACAAAGATCAGAATGAAAAAAAGTAACACCCCATCCCCAACAGTGGATAGCCTTTAACTGCTAGAATTCTTCTATACCTGAACCATGACAAAACTGGAATAGGAACAAAAGAGATAATCCAAAATAATTAATAATTTTTCTGGTTTTTTGAAATCTTAACAAAAGGGGTGGGGGCATCACATCCTCTCCAAAGCTGTAGAACACTGGTGACTGACCTGTAGCTAAGGGTGAGTTGCACTTACCTTTTAGCTTTCTTGCTAGCATCTCTAGGAGAATCTTTGTGAGATGACCTGGACCGTGAGCTTTCTTTATGAGATCTTTCTGAGCGTTCTGACCGTTCTGATTTTGGAGATGGGGACTTCACTCGCCTACCACTGCTACTCCGAGATGGGCTGGGAGAAGTACTATGCCGTCTTTTCCTACAAAACAAAGCACATAAACTCTATAAGTGACAAAAAATACTTAAGTATTCATTTTCGATTTTTACTGACTAGCTACAAATGCTTCCCAGCTTACAATAACTTAACTCTCACTATTCATACTAATACTATTTTCCAACAACAGTCAATGTCCTTTATTTCATAAACAAGTAAGTTTATGGGCAAAAGACAGTTTGCACAAAAAAACAAATGAATTAGATTTTTTTTTTTCTGTAAAAAAGAGATTACTAGGAAGATGAAGAAAGTCTGACATTTTGGACTGGATAACAATGAAGATTTTTTCTTTTCAGTGCTAACTTCTTAATGTGGTACTTTTACGGAACTTAGATGACCACTTAACTGGCTGCAGGTGAAGTAGAAGGGAAGAACTAAGAAGAGAAGTAGAAGTGTTTTAATAGGTGGAGCAATTGGGTGAAAGATACATGGGGATTATTTGACCTATTCTTATAACTTCTATGAAACCGAAATTACATCAAAATAATAAGACAAAAAAGGTTGTATTTCTTTGTTAACCAATCTGTACAATTTTGCTTTTTACAAGTATAGACAGAGTGATTATGACAGGTTTCTCATTTGCAACCATTGGTTTTTACAATGTGGAAAACTTTGATCCTATTTACTGAAGCAGCTGCTTCGCTCACTAGACATTTAAGAACTAGAGAAGTAGAACATGGTCCAGGGTGGTGGTTCAGCAAGTAAGAACTCTTAACCTGAGCTTGACCCTCTAGAACCTACATGGCAGGAGAGAACCAACTCCCACAGCTCTCTTCTGACCTCCACAAGACAATGATGGCATATATGTACCCCAAAGAATAACACACACACTAAACAAATAAAATAAAAAGTAAATAAAAACTCAAAGAGAAAAACTGGAACCAAGAACTTAACATGACAAGCAAGCCACTGTGGCTTCTATATAATCTTCTTTCATGACAAAAAAAGATGCTTACAGTGGAGTCGAGAGGCAAATATCACAAGTTCTTATGTAAGCCGTGGGGTTGATACCCAATAGTGTAATTGAATTCCTACAAGGAATTAAGGCTGAAGATACCATATGAACCAAGTAAAGAGATGATGTCCTAATTAGTTAAGCCAAAAGGCAACTGCCACTCTCTCAGTTAGTACTGCCTCCTACAGGCAGAAGCCAACCAAGTATGTTTACTGTGAAAAGGCACTTCCAATTTGTTGCTACTAATGACAGAAATACTTTAAAACCTAACAGCACTCCAACTCTGAAACAAGGCAGAGTAACTACGACACGCCATACCTTTCTTTTCTTGTTGGAGTACATTCATCTTTCTCCTTCTTGTCTTTGGATCGGGATTCCAATTTTTCTTTATCTTTTTTGTCTCTTTCTCGTTCTCTTTCTAACTCTTTCTCCTTTTCCTGTTTTGTTTTTTAAAAGAAAATAATTGTTTTTAAAAAATGTCAGTCTATCCTATGTGTCTAATCCCAGTTTCTCTAAATAATAATTAAGGTATGATTATCATTTTCATTTTCAGAAAATATCTAGCCATTTCTCATATACCACATCATCGTCATCATCATCATCGTCGTCCTTGTTCAGCAGCAAAATATTTCCTGAGTGCTCATCACAGCCCAGACAACATAGTGACAATTTTCCAAACACTAAGTCATTCTGTGATCCTTTACCACACTATCACTCTCAATCTAGATATGGAAAACCTGACTCAGAAAGTTTAAGCACAATGAGCATGGTCACACCAGAAAGTCAGAAACTCAGTCTAAGAGTTCCTATCCCTTCACATCCCTACCACATCAAAATAAGGGAAGGAGGTAAAGAGGGAGGGAGAGAGAGCAGGAGGGAGGGGGAGAGAGGAGGAGGGAGGAAGAGAGACGGGGAGGGTAACAAAGGAAGAAATGAATCAGGAAGAGCTAGCAAGCAACATAACTGACCTTCCCATCACAGATTTCAAGAACCTAGTTATAAAAGCAACTCTGCCTGTTTACAGCAGGTTCACTTAATAAAACATTCTTGCCAAAGACTTTATTATAAGTAATGATAAAAGGAAATGTAATCCTTACTTATAACCTGATTATATAATTATATAAACCAGAAAAATAACTGTTCATTCCTAGTTGTCCTAACTGCCATTTCTCAATAAAATTCTAATTTCTATTAATAGCAGAACAGTCAAAGTAGTGGCTAAAGATACTGAACCAACTTAGTTCTTTAAGAGCAGAAATAGAATTTATAATTGGCATACATCAAAAATGTTATCTAACTGCTGCTTCCTATTTTTAAAAAGAAATTCTTATAACTAAACACTGGCAAATTCTTTTACAGAGTCAGACCAAAACTACTTTGTCTTGTGGGTTATAAACAATCCTTTCAATGGCGCAACTGCACTATTGCAACAAGAGAACCACACAGACAATACCTAGGTCAAGATGCATAGCTGTGTTCTAGTGAACTTTATATACAAACTGACAGAGATCATAGTTAACTGACCTTCAGCATATGCCTTCTAAAACCACAATCTTGTCTCCAAGTAACACTCATGGGATACAGAAGACTAAACTAGCAATTGACATATCTTTTAATTTGTAGTCACTGAGATTCAGGGAGCATTTCAACATGTCATCTTCAGTGCAGACTAATAACCAGTTACCATCATCAAAGGGACTCAAAAGGGTATATATAGACAACTAATACCATTCTAAAAATAATCTCATTTATCTTTTCCCCAAGTACATCACAGAATATAAATCCAAGGAGATCAACTTCTCTTAATGATACTCAGTATACACTTACCTGAATGAAGATAAAATTATTTCTTGATTGACATTTTATAGAAACTATACTACAATTAGTCTATTTTAAACATTCTGATTTAAAACTACAGAGCAACAATAACAGCAATCCTACCTATGACCCATCAGAGAAAACTCCAGTGGCACACAGCAGCGATGGCATAGGATTCCACAGTCAGCACAGCTGTCCAGTCACTTTACTAGGCAGCTCCCTCCCACCATTTCTGTACCTATAAGCTCCTAGGGATGCCTTTTTCTTGTTTGATACTGTTACTATCACTGTAATGATGGCCAAGGTACAGGACAAAATAGCAATTACAAGGGAAGTTCTGGGCATTTCCATAGTTACCACATGGGGTCCTAGTTCTAGTGCTCTGCACATCCCTAACTCATTGAACCTAAAAAGCCCAGCACTCCCTGATGCCATAAGTATTCTACCCCTTACTACACCTTCCCAAAAGCAGGACTTTCCAGCCCTCATCTTCACCTTCATTAGTGTTACTTCCTAGGACCCCTGGTTCTTACTAGCATCAATGCAACGTCTTCCCATAGCATTTTCCAGTTAAGAAAACATATTCTTAACAAGATTAGCTAGTCCATGGGTAGTGCCCAGAATAAAATATTTCTAACCATCATTCAATATTTATACATTAAAGACTACTGTTTGCAATGTACTTCCCTTTAGTATGCTATGACCCTAATAGTCTACAGATAGGTAGGTAACTGTGGAAACGCTATTACTGAATAAACATATTCCTTACTCGTTGCAACAATTTATCTCTGTAGTGCTCGACTTGTTCCTGGAAGCTCTGGCCTGGTTTTTTAGGTCTCTTTCCAGATTCCAATTCATCTTGAAACTTCATAACTTTGAGCTGAAAAATAAGACATTTTGTATAAGAATTTTCTATAACACTTTCTCAAGCACTGTTTTTCTCCTACAGCAAAGCAGTGACTGGTTAGGACATGATCAAAATATAACCACAACAGAAGGTCTGTTAAACCCTCTACACAAAATTCAAGCCATCAAACACAAACACAATATTCTCAACTTGGAGAAGATTAAACCATAGACTGTTTTACATCCTTAAGAACATACTTGTTAACCTAACAGTACCAGTGAATTTGATATCTAGTTCTCCAAATCAGAAGGAAAAAGTGAGTATAGGCAAGCACACTTGGAGCAAGATTTAAGAGTCAGCAGGACATAAACAGAAAACAGGTTAAAAGCAACAAGAAAAACAATGTTGGTGTTCTAGTTACAGCTCCTTAGAACAACATACACAGTTGCATGGTATGAAGGCTCCACTCTATTTACAGCAGTGTAACCACGGCCCATCAAAACACAGACTTAAACCATATTCACATTGTACCTTTTAAGAAGAGTAAATACTGATTTAAAAAAGATCAGAATTTCTTGCTTCATTTCTTAAAATGTATCCCTTAGAATATCCATGGTCTGTATTCTGTCAATTACATTTTAAATAAACGCTGATTGGCCACTAGTAAGGCAGGAAGTATAGATGGGACAACCAGACAGGAAGTAGAGGTGGGTCAAGAAGAACAGGAGAATTCTGGGAAGAGGAAAGCCCATTCCTCTGCAGTTGTGAGCCCGCCAAAGAAGAAGCAAGATGTGACTGCCTCACTGAAAAAGGTACTGAGCCATGTGGCTAGCATAGACAAGAATAATGGGCTAATATAAGTTATAAGAGTTAATAAGAAGCCTGAGCTAGTGGGCTAATCAATTTCATGTAGACCTCTGTGTGATTTCTTTGGGACTTAACGATTGCGGGAACTGGGCAAGACAAAAATTTCAGACAATACCCTAAGCTTATATGATGAATATTTCCTGTAGCATGCTAGTAGACCACTTACATATTCATTCTAACATTTCTGGCTAATTCTATGCAAAAAATCACAGATTCACACACATTTGCAATGGGTAGCAATCTGAAAGCCTACACCCACCATCACAATTCCCTTCAGAAAAACCCAAACATGTAAAATCAGTAACAGAAAAAGAAAATATAAGAAAAAGTGAGACTAATTTCACATTTTATTCTGGAGATTTAAATATTTTGACAACCCTTACTCCCGGAGACAATGTCTTACAATCTATTCCAGGCTGGTCTCAAACTGGTGACCCTGACCTTCCCAGTGCTGATTATAGATAGGGGTGCTGTGATTATAGGTATGCATCACCTTGCCTGAGTAAAACTTTTGCAATTCTGTAAAGACTACTAAAAAAGATAAACGTGGGCTAGCGAGATGGCTCAGTGGGTAAAGGTGCCTGCTGCCACATCTGATGACCTGCTCCATCCCAGGGACCCACATGCTGGAAAGAGAGATCCACAGTTGTTTTGACTTCCATTTGACTGATGTGACACATAAAATAATAAATGTAATTTTAAAACTTTTTCAAGAGAATAAACTCATGATAAAACTTAAAGTAAAGACACTAGGGTTGGAACGATGGCTTGCTGAGAAGATCAAGTGTCATGTGAGCCTGACCACCTGAGTTCAACCCCCAGCAGCCATGTTTACAGATGTGACAGAGTCACTGGAAAGTCTGCAGGTCACTTATCCTAGAGCACACAGAATGGCAGAAATAGTAAGACCTGCCTCAACAAGGAATAAGAGAACAGACTCCTGAAATTGTCCTGACTTCCACACAATGCACCTGCTCTCTCCTCCCACCACATCCCCTAGACAGACAGGCATACACCCACACACACATGCATGCACATGCGCGCGCGCATGCGCGCACACACACACACATACACACACACTACAAAATTACTAAAATAAAAACTGTGAAAGCATCCAGGAGCTTAAATGTCCATGAAAATTTAAAAGGTAACAGTAATCTCCCTTTCAACTAAGGGCAGGAAAGTGATGAGTGAACAGCACACGGACACCCCACACCTGTTCAACCCTGTCTACGTAAGAAATAAAGAGAGCGTCCTAGCAGGCTAATATCTCACTCTACTCTATGTGTAGATATGCATTTGAACGGACTATATACTTAGTAAGGCATTTAGGAAATGAAGCCTGTGCATTGGAAAAAGGTTCTAATCCTCTCCCTGTCCCACAAGTTAAAGAAGTATTGTCACAATATCTGAATTCATGACTGTATCTTCTAAATTCTTTGATTTTTGTCCTTTTTCTACCTAGTTCACTTCCATAGCAGTGTTAAATAAACCAGAGACTAAGATTCTCTCCATCTTTTCCTTCAAACAAATCTTAAAATTAGTCTTTACACTTTTCATCTCTTAATGAATTATACATTTTAAAAGACGTCAGACACTAAATTGAGAGAAAAAGCAGGATGATGCAAATGCCTGAATTCACCACTGTATGACTCCTCCTCTAACCAAATTCTGTTGCATAGAATGTAATGTTGGTAACTGGCTTAAAAACTAAGTTAAACAATAAACTGAATTTTTTTGTTTTGAATAACTCAGTTCTTATTCCTTAGAGTAGCCAGCACCCTTGGTTTCTTTTTTTTGTTGTTGTTGTTTTGTTTTTGTTTTTCTTAGAGTCTCTTACTGAAACCCGGAGCTCAACAATCAGAACAAGCTGGGTGGCCAGAAAATTCTGCAACTTCTGCCTTATCCTCTCTGGTGATGCAACATCACATGTACAATACCAAGCCCAGATATTTACATGTGTTCTTGGGATCTAACTCAGGTCTTCAAATTTGCATGGTGAGCTCTATAGAGACCGCACACTGTCTTCCAGCCTATTTTATTTTGAGACAGAGTCTCACTATGCAGCCAAGCTAGAATCAAACTTGTAATCTCTGATCTCTGCCTCTTGAGCGCAAGGATCATAGGCATCAGCCACCACATATGACTAAAATTATTTTTTGAAATCATTATAAAATCCCACCTTAAGAGTTCCTGACACTAGGACCTAACTAGGCCCAAACACAAGTTAAGATACCCAAATGCAGATGCTGCCTTGAGACAACAACCAGGCTCACATTCTCACTTCAACATGTTGTCTTTTGTTAGGGACAAGCAGAAAAGGGTCCCCATCACCAAAGATTTTTCTTGGTCTTTGGCTCCCAGCATTCTACTCCCCAACCTGTTGGCAGAACCTGAGAAAGCAAGCAGCACAGGAAAAATAGTACTAGCCTATCTTGTCAGCACAATACATGGTTATAGGTTTTCACGTGTTTTTGTAGAGAATATGAGTATTGTAAAGCCACACATCTATTGTTTTGGTTTTTTTTTTAAATTAATCACTGGTTTAAGGTTTAGCTGTCAGGCATTTTTATAAAGACACCACATTTGAGGAAAGAAGAAAAACTGTAGTATAAAAATACAGTATATAGTAAAACTACCTAGAGAAACTAATTTAGAATTGTATTCTTTACTTAAACAGTTCTCTAATAAAAGCACTGGATTTTAAGACCCAAAAACTGATACTCAAAGGGACAGGGAAGCAAGGTAAGAAAGCATGGAAACAAAGTTTGTGAGACTTGAGTTTTGATTAGTCTGCTACCTGCTGTGAAACCGCTCCATGACTTAAATGTCCCAGAGTAACAACAGAGAAGAATCTAGGTACTATCAAGATGAAGACCTACCTGCCTTTTAAACCTAGTATTTGGCTTATTTTCCAAATTCTGAGATAGGTAAGAATTATGAGAGCTGGGGAGATAATGAGTGAAATTTTAACAAAGGGATAGGGAGCAGACTATAAAAGATCACATACAGTGCACACACACAATATACACCACATATATACAGAATTTGAAAATGGTAATGCTCATGAAACCCAGCTAACAAAGATACATTATATGGTTTTCTTCTCTTTATATTAATAAAGAAACAGAACATTCTAAAAGAAGAATTAGGCAGTCCGTATTGGCATTTTTAAATATTTGTGTCAGTGCAGACAAGCCATGGAAATTCATGTGGAGGTCTGATTAGGATCTGTCCCTCCACCATGTATGTCATAACCATCAAACCCAGGTCATCAGCTTGGTGGCAAACACCTATTCTCACTGAGTCATCCCTTCTCCCCCAAGCCCTATACTGACATTGTAACTCCAATTATCAAGAAAATGTATTTTTATTGAATGCAGTCTTTATTTTTACACCCTACTACCCCAGTCCTGAGGACTGAACGACCAGTCTTTTACATGCTAAAACAACTACCCTATCAGAGAACCACATCTCCCCCCCCCCCGCCCCCCAGCCAGATACTCAGTGTTGCTTTCTTTATAGTTTGAAACAGTCTGCCCAGGCTGTTCTTGAGCTCTCTAGGTAGCCCAGGTACATCTCTCCTTATCCCCTTCCTGACCCAGGCTCCCAAGAGTCTGAGGTTACAAACATGCACCACCATGTGTAGCTCATTTTTACTCTTAGTAGCTGTGCCAAATTAGGAAGAGCTGCTCAAGAAGACAGAGGGAGTTATACGTTACAAGAGTTTCACAGGAAGAAAAAGGTCCAATGGTGAGTGTGTTCACCTCTACACAACACCCCATTCCTCTAAAATTGTTAAGAGAACAAAGGAATATTCTATGGAGAAATAAATTACTAACTAAAAGCTTATCTCTACATACTAACTGGAATCATGCTGATTCTACACAGGGTTAAAACAAAAGGTTCTCTTTGGTTTGGTGACACTAGGGAGAGGTAGTGGGAAAGAATACGCCTCCAGTGATTATGTAGAAAAGTAGGAAGGAGATCATCCAAATACAGCATGTCTCATAAGAACTAAGATGCTGGCACATCGCAGGCATTCCACATTACTATTAAGTGGGGACTATGGATTGAGGACTCACATATTCTTTTCAAGTTCTAGACTAACTGGCCATTTTGCTGGGACAGTTTACCACCCTGAGCACTCAATAATGCTTTTCTCCTCATGAGGTCCTGTCCCTCCCTGAGGATCTATAACAGTTAAAGGTTCTCATGTGAAGGAGAGACTTCCCTGTAAATAAGCTCTTACCACTCAAGATCCCAAAGCAAACCTAATGAAAATTCATTGGGAGACACGCACATTCCAAGCCCTGACAGACAGACAGACACACAGACAGACAGACAAACAGACAGACACACAGACACACACACACACACACACTCACCAGTCATGAAAGTGTAAGATTGATTGGAAACAAGAAGATGCTCAATGTAAGTGTGGGGGGTGGAGGGGACAAAAGAGGATAATGGGAGTTGAATATGATCAAAATACATTAAATCAATGCATGAGAATGTCATAAAACTCATTATATAGAGTTAATAATATGCTAATAGAAACCATTTATTTTAAACTTCCCCAAATGCTTCTCTCCAACAAGTCCAAGTAGCCTGAGATACAAAACAAACAGCATTGTAAAAAAGGAGTAAGAGAGGAGGGCACAGTTTGCCTGAGATAGTTTGGGTTTTTTTTCTTCTTAATGTTAAGACTCAGGCAATGTATACACTATACCCTATCATAAAACCTTTCAAAGAAACCACTATATTAATAAAATGTAAACCTAAATTCAATGTGTCAGAAAATATTTTATTTTTACCTAGTTATATATGGTATGCATTCAAAAATCAAATGGTTTTTCCTATTCCTTGGAATCCATTTCCCAGAGGCTCTCCTGTATGCCATGCATTCGAACAGAGAACAAAATACACACATACACACATCCAAATAAAATCATAGAGATAAGTGGGACAAGAAACAAGGCTATCATTGAGAAAAAGGGATACTTGAACTAAGAAGCAATGTTAACTCGTTTCCAAGCATAAAGAATGCTGTGCCAAGAGGAAGCTGACTTCATGTGGAACGTTAAAAACCACTAAAGTAGTTTTCATTTGAATGCAATACAAACCTCAATTTCACGAAGCTTAGCTCGTTTTTCTTCACTCATTTCTGAGTATTTAGAGAACTTAGACTCAGTCATTTCTTCTCTGACAGGGTTAGAATACAAATGATGCTCTTCTGATTTGGAGCTCTGAGTGTCTTCTTCATCTTCACTTTCTTCTTCTTGACTTTGGAAACAGAATACACTGCATGTCACAGCAGGGAAACAAAATACTGTATTTTACAGTTTGGGTATTTGTTTCTCATTGTCCTGGACCTTAAATGATACTGCAGAACTAAAACATTTTCTGCACGTATTTTAGACAGTTCTGAAAAACGTATCCTTCTACAGAGAAAGTTGAGTTTCAATATAATATAATCATGCTTTTAATAAATTCTGTGGTAATGTTATCAGTGTGCTTTTCATTCTGCAACAGTCATCCAAGGAAATAAAATGAAGAACAAATGGGTGTTGCATACGCCTCAGTTCAGTAAACTCATGATGGCTTGTGCATAAAAAGCCCAATGTTCAGCCCTCCTTCTGTAGAGTATACTCTAGAAAATACATGATTTTGTCACACTCACCATAAAAACACGTAAGGGCCTCAATCCAACACATAAGGACCCCACCTAATTAGCACATTATACTAAAGCACCACATAAAGTTTGAGCATTAAAAACCTTCACCTAAGGTTATAGCTCATCCTGAAAGCTAGCTCTTTATTCAGCTCTTGTTTTATTTATGTTTATAAAGTCTGTACTTTCTTTTATTTTATATTCATTTATTTTCATGTATGAATATTTTGTGTACCGCTGCTGCCCATGGCCATCAGGAGAGGGTTTTAGAACCCCTGGAACTGAGTTAAGAATGGTTGTGAACCTCAATGCAAGTACTAGGAATCAAATCCAGGTCCTCTTCAAAAGTAACAAGTAACAAGTGCTACCTGCTAAACTTTTATGAAATGTGGAATTTCAAAATTCTAAATCTATACCAAATTCATTACAAATGCTACTATTTTTAGCATTTCTTTCCATCTGCTACAAGTACTAATTTTAAACTCCACCTCTACTAAAAATGCAATAGTTTATTATTATATGAAGCAGCCCTCAGCAAAAAGGCATTTCTGATCCAGCCACTAGAGAGTAGTAGTGAGCTGTAAAAAATGTTGAAGGACCAGGAAGCTTTGTGCAAATCAGTGTTCCTCATCTGCACAAGCCGATGCTTATATTAACATGGGAGTTCTAAGAAAAATTAAAAACATGAATCCTACTTCTACTGACCCATGTTTCTAGCAATGATTACTTCAACATCAATACTAAAATAAACTCATACAGTAAAACAAAAATCAATTTTATGCCCCTAATGCTTTCAGAAAATGAACCTAACAATGTATCTGGCATTCTCTGATAAACTTTCTACCCTTCAATGTAAATTGAAGAATTATTTGATCAGTACAGTATATAGTTAGCTAATATTTGAGATGTTGCTAATGACAGAGTCATGGATATAAAAGTCAACAAAACAGTTTCAAAGCAAACTAACCTGAATCATTCACTCTAGTAGTCTTCAGTTCCTGAGACCTATCGCCACTGGTTTGCCACACTTCTACTTTCTAATCATTACCAACTTACTCAGTCACACCAACAGAACTGCCAGTTTTCCCATGCCATCAAACCGTCTACAAACTACTGACTGAGCACACTTCCTTGCAAGCCATCAGTCCCTCTACCAAGTACACACAAATGCACATTCTGTGCTGGGACAACAAAAGGGCTTCCCCGATTTTCTTCTTCCATCTGAGAATAAAAGATTATAGTTTTTACAGAACAAAAAGTTCTTCCCAGAATAATCTTGATAGCAATTTTTCCTATTGCAAAACTCGATTATTCAAAGCAATGAAGCTTCATAAAACTTATCATACAAACTTTACATTCTTACTAACACAATGTTAAAAGCAAAAATACTTCTGATGATTGCAAAAGAGAAAACGATCAAAAAATCATCATTTCTTTATACTCATTAAGCCCACTTATTCTTACCTCTTCTGACATGTTTACATTTAAAATAACAAAATAGTTCTTAGCAATGCACTATCTGAAAGAAAAGGAATATAATCTTCCCACTTAACATTTTAAAAATCACTTTTTTGTGGATCCAAAACAATATTTGATGACAAAAATTTGAAACAAATAAAACAGATGAAATAATAGCTACAAGGCAGAAATGTATAGCCTCAGTTAGAAAACCCATCCATGTGAAACCTAGTGCAAAGACCAGAGACCAAAGCTCTTTATTCACTGGGGAAAAAAATGAAGACGAAAGGTGATTCTCTCACAAGGATTTGAAGGTGAAGTTATCCTCTTCACTATTATTTCAACTATAACTGTCAGTAAGAAAAAGGGGGTGTATATGTGTAGGGAACTGTGTGTGTGTGAAACTTAGATTCTTACTTTTGGTTTTCTTCTTCTTCTGATTCTTCATGCTGGTCAAATAGCTCCCACTTGGAAGTTGTCACAGCTGCAGAGGGAAAGGTAAATTAGCATTCTGCTACAGCACAGTAGAAGCCCAGCTTTAGAGCTGAAAGTTTATATTACAGAAGCTTTTATCTTCATGTACTATACATCTTTTCTCATACCTACACTATCTATTCAAACTCAGAAATGATTAAAAGCACTATCTGTATTTCTATGGTGAATGGCACGACTTATTTTATCACATCAACAAACACTAACAGACACGGGTCCCATTAAGTATAAAGAGAAAGGCAAATGTAAACGGGATCTAAGAACCACTATGGGAGGTCAAAACTCAGTTTCTAAAGCAGATTTCCAAATGGATGCTGCTTCCCATCTACATCTACACTTTCTATAGAAACACCTCGGCCTGAAAGGTTATCATGATTTCTCTAACTGTACTCTCAAAGCTTCCAAATTGCAGGATCTAAGACAATTACTAAAGGAGTAGTAATTCAATGAATTTCATTGAAATTCAATAAAGTCCAGTGAATGCTTATGACAGACCTAAATCATGGTAGCACTGACTCTGAAGGCTGAAAACAAAGGTTTTACATACAAAGAAAATATACACAGGCAAATACAAAGGCACCAATAATTACTGTAAGAACACTCAACTTTCTTCCCCCTCAGCAAGCGCTGGGGAGTCAACCCAGTGCCTTACACATGCCAGGCAAGTACGCTCACTACCAGTGAATACACCACTATCCCAGTACACAACTGCATAAAGCTCAGTATTTGTGATTTACTCACCTTGTGCTTCTAATTCAGATTCATCTACAGCCTCCCATTTTGATGGGGCAACTTTAAATATGGGTTCATTCTTCTTAGAGTCTTCAGTTGCATCCACTATTGAAGAAAAGATTAGCTATATATTAGGGGATGATTCAAACTAATGGGCTTATCAAAAAGCTAATAAAAGTAAGTCCACATGTAGGAAAACACTGACAGCATCAAGGATTATAATTAACACACTTTTTTTGCTTCAACCCAATTTTTAAGCAGTGAATTACTGCATAGGAAATCAGGTAAAACACTTTAAGCATATGGAGCTGAGAGGAAGAAAAATAAATAATACTTAAATCATTTTCTAAAGTAAATATGCCATACTTTATCAACACTTTAATGTAATTTTAGGCAAGAGAACACTGAGCATCTGACATCATGACTATAATCAACACAAAATGTTGCCCATAGCTTTAAGACAACTGAGACAAAAGAGGAAAGCTGCTATTATGATAGAAGAGTGGCACCCTAAAAAAGAAAGATGACTGTAAGAAAGCCCTTTCCTTGCCACAGTGAAACATACTGCTAGATATCTGAGTTTCAAATGTCAGAAAAGTAACTTGACACAGTCAGAAACAAACATTTCTCCAGAACACCATGTGTGAAATTAAACCTCTTAGTTAGTCTTTAAATGTTTGAAATTGGAACTTACAAGGCACTCCATCCAAATCATCATCAAGACTTTTTATAGGGACTCCATCAAGATCGTCAATGGGAGTAGCATCAATGGGAATCCCGTCCACATCTTCCAGAGGCGCACCATCAAGCTCTTCCTCAATGGGAGCACCATCAAGATCATCTGGGACATCCTACAGAAACATGCACTACTGTAATATTTTTTTGACTTGCTTAAGTCTCTCACTATTAGATTAACAAAATCCAATACCAATGTGGCTGGAACCAGACACAATATAAACACACACTTTATTGTCTAGCCAAAGTAGCAATTATCTATACGTTTATTTATCTAATATGTACTAAGTGCTTGTTATTGGTGCCAGGTAGCATGTGATGCAAAGATGAACAAAATCAGGTCTGGTTCTTCTGTCAAAGAACTCAGTAAAGGTTTTTGTTGTTTAGAAAAGAAAAGAGCAATAGATCAAAAGGGTACATCACCATCTTATACTATATAATAATTAAATTTTACTTAAAGAAGTCAGAAAGTACCCTAAAGTTACACTTAGACTGAGATCTGGTAACACACAAGGTCCAGAAAGAACATGTATGAAGACCAGTGGCAGGAAGAACACTGTATTTGAAGAAACTAAAACAAGAGTTTAAGAAGATGGCAGAAAAGTAGCTGTCTCCTCACCAATTGGTGAAGGAATCAGGGAAATCTACAAAGGAAGAGAAAAACATCCTGGAAGAGAACAGAATCAAATAAGTGTAGTCAAAAGCAATTGACTAACCTCACTAAAGGGTATTGCATACTGAGCCCTCAAAAGGCAGCTTCTCAGTAACACTCCCTACTGCAAAACCCCAAAAGGATAGTCAAACCTACAGGTACACAGGCTACACCACAGCAACAGGAAAAAGATGAAAGTCAAAGACCGCCCAAAGATCCTAAGTCCTCAATTAGGAAACTCAGATACTGATATAAATTAAAAGTCAGAAGAAACTTGGCAACGTTTTCTTGTAAAACTAATGATACAAACCAGGCCCTACAGAAGAGTCAGCAGAGAGAAAAATTGTTAAGAAAGTTAACAATATGGATTTAAAAAATTAGAAATGAAAACCTCAATGAATCAAATAAAATTACAGTAGTGAGTCAGCAAGACGGTATGGCAAGTAAGACACTGCATCTAGGCTTCACAATCCAAGTTCAATCCCTGGACAAAGTAAAGTGAGCAAGAGAGGCTGACAAATGTTGAGACGGCTTCTGGCCTCTCTTCGTGAGCTATGGCAACTGCATGCCCACTCACACTATCAAGTTAAAAAGCTTTTAAAAAAATAAATTAAAAAAAAAAAGGAGGTTGGGTTTTGTTTTGTTTTGAGCTGTGGGGGGCAGACTGGGGAGAGGGCTCAATGGTGAAGAACACTTGCTCTTCCAAGAAAATCTGGGTTCAATTCTCAGCACACACAAGGTGGCTCACAACCATCAGCAATTTCAATTCCAGGGGATCTGATACTTTTGTCTGATCTCCATGGGCACTACTAGGCACGCATGTGGTACACACGCACACATGCAGACAAAACACCCATATGCATATAAATCTAAAGCAAAACAAAACAGTAGGAAGTATCACCAATACTCTACCAAACAAAACAAAGAATATCAGGTATGGAGGACAAAGTGGATGAAATATTGCACTCAAATATCTGTAAGGAAAACAAATGAATAAAAGATCAAGACCATAAACATCCAAGAACTCTAGGATATGGCCAAGAAGTCAAACCTAATCATCCCTGGGATATAGAACACATTCAGATAAGCACTAAAAATACAAGGGATTAATGGATTCAGTGAAATTTAGGAGCAGCAAATTTCACAAATCCAGAAATTTTGAAACACAAAAGGTAATTGGAACCCCAACATGGTCAAGACAATAAAATACAAAGTAAAGTAGCAATAGGTAAGGGGAACATGTCAACTAACCCAAAAAGGCAGAAGCATCAGAGTAATATCTCTCAGCAACCCCAAAGTAGGAGAGCAGCGAATGATATAAATCAAGTTCTGAAAGTAAATAACTGCCAACCATGTTATATCTAGATGTCTTTTAAAACAGCAAATCTGTTTTTTAAACACTGAGAAATAAGAACATTTCAAGACAAGCGTAAACTAAGGCAGTTCACAAGCACCAAACTAGCACTGCAAAAGATATTTAAATACTATATACAAAAAGAAGACAGTCTCAATCACAAGCACCAGGAATAAAAAAAATTTCAGGAAAGGATGAATAAACAAAGAAAAGATAGGAAAGAATTCATATCTAACCTGATAAACCAGCAAACCCTAATCCTAATGGGAAAAACTCAAGAACAATAAAACAGAACAAAACAATGAACAATTAGAATTATAACAATTAGGAAACCTTTCTCAATAATAACCTTAAACATGAATGACCTCAACTCACCCACAGAGATTCATGTGTTACTACCAGAAATGAAGATGGAAGATTTATAAACCATTTAGGAGGGAAAAAGCAAGAGAATGATGAACACAATTTGGTGCCATCAGGCTGCATGATGTATGTTTACTTTTTAAGCTAACTTTAGAAGTTTTTATACAGAGATAATCCCCAACTCTTGATGGCTTGACTTACACTTTTTAAAAGCTTGCAACAGTGAAACACAATACACATTCAGTAGTAACTGTACTTCAAATTTTGATCTTTTCTTAGGGTAGTGATACAGTGTGATGTTGGGCAGTGGTACTTAGTTATGGGTACCAGTCAACCATATGATCATGTGGACAAACAATATCTATCTACAGTGTTTCATTTTTAAATACAGGTCTTCAGTAAATTAAATGAGATACTAAATACTTTCTTTTAAACTGGGTTTCCTGTTAGATCATTTTAGCCTAGCTATAGCTAATTTAAGCTCCATGAGATATTCAAAGTAGGCTAGGCTAAGTGGTCAGGTTCAGTCATATAGGTACAAGTATTCAATGTATCTTTAACTTAATGAAATTTATTTAGATTATGAAGAACCCCTTGTAAGTTGAGGGGCTTCTGTGTATTATCTATATTCTACTAATATATCATAGATCTTTTTGTGCTAGAAAAAAAAACAGCCACCATCACATAAGAACACAACATTGAACTGAATATCCCTGTCATATCTCATTGACTCCTGGGTTATTTAATGGTAAACAGAGGCAGTTTTCACAAAGAAATGTTATATATGTATATACCTCTCTCTCCCCAGAACAATTTTTAAGTACAGAATACCTACCTCTGTTTCCTTTTCTTCAATGATATTTACAAGTCCTAAGAAAATATTTTGAAGTTTGATCAAAAATGGCTCTGGGTAGATTGCCCAATCTTCCCATGCTCTGAAGCAAGTCATTACCCGTTGCTAAATAAACAGAAAACAGACAGTCAATGACAGTTGAGGTAGTATGTCTCAAATGAGGATAACCAATGTGATTTGATGAATTTTCCTTTAAATTGCTAGATCATTTTTCTTCAAATTAAAAAAATAATTATGTATGTCATTTCCAAGCTTTTTAAAGCAACACTATCTTCCAAGAATAAAGACCTAAAAATACTTGGGGGTGGCGGAGGCACCACTTGTCTTTTAATTAAGGCCAACTCTTACATTGTCTGTAGTGAATGTGAGCCACATTCTAAAAAGCAATCTCACAGTGCCTTCTGATAACTAGAAACCAAAGCAATCAAGCTTGACCCTGAATGCATTTGACCCAAAGATATCTTGTTTAACACTTTTCTTTACACATTTCCTATACTTTTCTAAGAAGTATAACTTATAATCAAAATATAAAACAAAAAAAATTTAATGGATCTGTTTGAATATTGTAGTGATTTAAATAGGTAAAGCTCCCATAAGACTCATGTGTTTGAATGCTTGGCACACAGGAAGTGGCATTATGGCCTTTTGGAGAAAGTGTGTCACTATGGGGGCAGGCTTTGAGGCCTTCTATGCTCAAGTTATGTCCAATGTAACACAAAGTCTCCTTCAGCTGCCTGCATATCAAGACACAGAACTCTCAGCTCCTTCTTCAGCTCTTTCTTCTGCCTGCAAGCCACCATGCTTCCAGATGATAATGGACTAAACCTCTGAAACTATAAGCTAGGATGAGTTAAATAATTTCCTTTCTAAGAGTTGCTATGATCATGGTACTTCTTCACAGCAATAAAACCTCAACTAAGACCAATATCTATATAATGGGCTCATGGGACAGCTTCCTATACTAAAGAAATTTCTCAACGAAGTCTACTTCCCACAACAGTATATTCATTTATTCAATTACTACCTTGGGTGGGAGGAGCTTTGACTGGCCTTTTCCTAAGATTGGTCTACAGCTTAAAGTTAAGGCTATTGATTTTTCTTTTAAGAGGTTATTTTAAAAAGAAAAAAAAAAACTGAATAGGTTTTTTTTTTCCTACAAAGCAGCTCATTATAATTATTCCCAGTCTGTCTTAAACATGTACTCATGATTTAAGCAAGAACAGTGTCCAGCACTCCTCATACTCCAAGAAATTTTAAATCTTCCACACAACTTCTGAAGGTCAAATTTCCAGATCATCATCAAGGACATTCTCAAGCCACCTGTGCTTCCACAACTGCACAGCTAATGGTGGTCAGCGTCATGCACCCATCTGCACACTGGGAAACCAGTGGTATCCACTCTATTTCCACCAAGGTCTGCACCCAGACACAGCTGTGAGGAACTGGGTCTCAGATGGCACTCTGCTTTCATAATGACACACTTCACACTAGGGTACAGAGGGGCCTTTCTGATCTGGTGACAATCTGTGGTAGGTGGCCAATAAATCTAATCAGTCTTCTTATTTTCTGGAGGAGGGAATACAGGCCAATGCTTCAGGCCATCCTGAGATTCTGGAAGAAGTGGTTGGCTGCTGCCTTCCATGCTGTTCCAGATCCTCATCCCAGCTATAGCATGGTACCTCAGCAGACACAGGGCCAAGTGGCACCTCCAGGCCCCATGCCACAGTAGGTGAGGCCACATATCACAACCATCTGCTATATTGAAGCTATCAATGCCCTGAAGATACTTTCTACACAACCATGAATAACCAAAATGCATGTTCCTAATCCAGACAATTTATATATACCATTATAAAACACATGGTCTTCTGAATATGTTCTGTGAGGAGGAAAAAAAATCAGTATTAAAAATATTTAAATAAGACTTGAGGACCTGAGTTCAGCTCCCAGCACCTACATCAGTTGGTTCACAATTCCCTGTAACTCTGACTCCAGGGGCTCCTATACCTCTGACCTGGATATGCACCTGCACACATGTACACATATCCACACAAAGACACATATACATAATTAAAACTAATAAATCATTAAAGAAAAATTTAAACTAAGAATATTTAAATAATTAAAATAAAACTAAAAACTGACAATACAATATTTTAAAGAACTTTGAAGCATAATTTCAAAAAGACCAAGTCTTAAATATTATATTTGTCTTACATTCTTTTATAGCCCTCTAATGCCCTCCTCCTCTATAACACACCAGGGCAAAAACAACAAAATATACATACCTTAAAATTTTCAGATTGTAAATGGCCTTGAATTGTACGATAAGTAGCATTGAGGTCTGAAAATATCTGACATAGCTTTGTTTCAAAACTGAAATTCAAACAATACATTCTTTAAAATAGAATTTGTTTAAAAACTCACATTCTCTTCAGCCTGCTAGCCAATGAAAACCTCTCCTGGTCTTAGGGATAAAGCAAATTAAGAAATGTAAAATACCAGTGTCCTTTAGAAAGCAATTTTATATTTAGGATGAATTTAGCCATCTGTCTCTCCTCTTTTGTGTCATATAATAGCAAACTTAAAAGGTAAGTGATGTATAGAAGGAAAAAAAGTATTAGCAGAATTAAAAACTGGGCTCTCTCTTGATCGCATTCTCCTTCTCTCACCTGCACAAGTACTTACAGACACATATGCATATGTACCCAGTATAGGCTAACCTAGGACTTGCTATGTAGCCAAGGATAACCCTGAACTTATCCTCCCACCTCAACATTCCAAGTGCTAGACACATACCACCTCATCTGATTTTATACAGTGCTAAGCAAACCCAAGAGTTTGGGGCACACCAGGCAAGCACTCTACAAACTGCACTCCACCCATCCCTAGGTCATGACTTGTGGTTTCAAAGGATCACCTGGACAGACAACAGAGCAGGGGATAGAAGAGAAACCAGTTAGGTGGGAACACAGGCCAGCAGCCAGGAAAGTGGTGTCAGTCAGCTTCTGGATAGATTATAAAATATGTTTTTATCAATAAATAGTGTTATGGACAAGGTATGGGGTTAAAGAGAAAGAGGGGAGTCTAAGAGACTTCAAAGAGCTAAAGAGACTAAAATGCAAATCAGTCACCAGTTTCTTCCTGACTACACAGCTTAGTTAGGATGACCTTGAGAGCTGTAGATCCTCCTGCCTCTGCCTCTGGACTGCCAGCATCACAGTGTGCACTACTGGTTTTAAGTGGTGCTGGAGATCAAACCCAGGGGTTCTTCATGTCAGGCAAGCACTCAACCCTGAGTTACAATTCCCAGCCTGGGCCACAATTTTGAATTTCCTTTTAGAGTCAATTCCTTTCCCTGAGCCTGACTATTTAATAAACACAAATAAAATGCATGGTGGTTCATATTATAATCTCAGCACCTGGAAGGTTAGGGCAAGAGGATTGCCACAAGTTTAAGGTCAAGTTTTAAACTTAAGTTTAAGGCTACAGAGTAAACTCTAAGCAATCTGGGTGAGAGTGAGTCCCCATTTCATTTAAAAAAAAAAAAATCAAACAAGAGTAAGCCACATGGCTCAGTAGATAAAAACATTGCTGTCAAGGAGGACAACTTGAGTTCAATCCCTGGACCCATGTACGTGGTGGAAGGAGAGAATCAACTCCAAGTTGTTCTCTAACCTCTGCTTATAGGTCATGTTTCATGTTCACACGTACGTAAACACAAATAAATGTCATTAAAAAGAAAAACTGAGGCGGGCGGTGGTGGCGCACGCCTTTAATCCCAGCACTCGGGAGGCAGAGGCAGGCGGATCTCTGTGAGTTCGAGACCAGCCTGGTCTACAGAGCTAGTTCCAGGACAGGCTCCAAAACCACAGAGAAACCCTGACACGAAAAACCAAAAAAAAAAAAAAAAAAAAAAAAAAAAAAAGAAAAAAAAAAGAAAAAAGAAAAACTGAAAAAAGTTTTCAAAACAACTAATTTAGTTTACACTGGTTTATTTCAATAAGCATAAGTCTATTTCTTTAAAAATTCTACTAAATTTCTTTTAAATTGTATTTATTATTATTGCTATTATCATCATCATTATTATTGTGTGAGAGTTGAAATCAGGGTCAGGGGAAAATTGTGGAGTCATTTCTTTCATTCAAGCTTAGTTATCAGGTTTGTATGGCAAGCATCTTTAACCCGCTGAGCCATCTCAATGACCCCTAAAATTAATGAAGAACACTAACAGAACAACCCTCCTTTTTGATCTCCTCATCCTCAAATCCATAATCTCAAGAGTTTCAGTTCGTATCTTATACTTACAATTTCCTATAATATGAAGCATTGGCAACTTTGGCTGAAGAGTTGTACAAAACATCAGAAACCAAATATAACCTGGCAATCTGTAATACAAAATGAGACAAAAGGAAAACATTAGCCAACAGCATATCTAAAAAAAAAAAAAAAAAAAAACCCCTGTACACTCATTCCTTGAAACAGTGACAGAGGCTAAGTTTAGGTATAATTTAATAGTAAATACTAATTATTACTATATGAGATCCATCATTACAAACACAATTTTCGCAGGAATACAACCTATTGATTTACTTACATTTCAACCAGTTTATCAGCCAAAAGAATATATAGAAAATAATTCATCAGTCAAGCTCTTCATGTAAAAATAAGCTTATTCCAAGAAAAAAAAAGCCATTAACTAATGTTCAGAAAGAGAAGCCATTTCAATACCTTCTTGGGAAGAGGTGTCTTTAAGATGGACAACGACTCAGTAATGCAATCCACTATTTCTTCAGCAGCTTCCGCATTATTAAGACAGAAAACCATGGCATCTCCAATATCATTTTTTCTTGGAGTTAATCCTCGCAAGATTTCTTCTAATTTATCCCGCTGTCTGAATATAAGTTTTTCACTTATAATTATTAAACATAACATTCCAAATGTTCCAATAACCAATAACCAGACTAGGTGAAGTCTCTGAGTGTTCCTCTACTACATACCAGTTACCTTGTTCACCTCACAAAAACTAGCTTAAAATTCACTCAGATAAAATGGTTTTAAAGACACCATCACCCATTTACACTTTTTTTTAAAGAACTTATACATAGAGCAGAATATTTTTTCTAAAATTAACAACATATTTTGTGACTTTTTAAAAACTTAAAATATGTAAATTTCAAATTATGGTCATTTAAAGTCTCCAAAAGTATTCTACTCTTACTAGCCCCCATTAAAATAGAAACCGTTCAAGTTCTCCATAGCCTTCCTTTGGAAGAACTATTACTTTAGCACTTCTACAAGGAACTAAGTAGGACTAGCCTTTTCTGTAAGGGAAACAATATTTTAGGTCCTGCAGTCCACATGGTCTCTGAAACACACTTCCTCTACTGCTATTATTCTAAGGCAACCTTACATACATGTAAAGAAACAAGCACCATTGTGTTTCAAAAAAACTTTATTTGGAAGGCAAGATGGCAAAGTAGGTAAAGGCACTTGCCTCCAAGCCTGATAACCTGTTTCATGCCTAGGACCCACAGTGAAAGGAAAGAAGAGTCCTGAAAGTTGTCCCCTATCTAACCTCCACATGCATGCCACAAGTACACACACACACACACACACACACACACACACACACACACACAAATAAGTAAATGTAATAAAAACTTTAACCTTCGTTTACAAAACAAGAAGATAGCTATATTTAGACTAAGGACTAGATCTATAGCTAATATAATGACCATAAACCTAAAGGAACAAATACACTCAACAACTATTAAGACTCCACTGTGAGCAAATACCCTTATTTGTATTAAGTATTAAGTCTTCCACACTGTGCATCAAGTATGTAACATTACACACTAAAATCTTTTAGCCAACGTTTTCCATGAGGGATGAAAAACTTCTAAACACTTAACATGTCTATCTTTTAAAATGTAGTTAACTCCATTATAACAGCTCAGAATGAGCACTAACTTTTTTTGTAAGATTTAATTTTTATCTTATGTGCTTGAGTGTTTTACCTCCATGTATGTATATACACACACAACATGCATATCTGGTCTGTGGAGAGGCCAGAAGAAGACATTTGACCCTAGAACTGAAGATATAGATGGTTGCTGGCCATCATGTAGATGCTGGGATCTGAACCCAGGCCCTTATCAAGAGCAACAAGTGCTCTTTTTAGGTGACCCACCTCTCCCAGTGGACACTAATAATAATGTTTTCCTACCTGCCATCTCAGAACTACTACACACTATTAGTATTTCCATAGTTCTATATAAAACTATAGAAGTAGTAATGCCTGACCCCACTACACAGTCATTTTTCTTCTTTTATGTTGCACTCCGGCAAAAATTCTCTAGTAATTTAGTGTCTAGGTAATTTCTACAAGAACATTAAGTATTGCAATGCTAAAGAAAGACCTCAACTATGTTTAAGAGATGATCACTACTTTCCTAAGGAAGAGGTCAAGGTCAACAGGATACACTCTTATTATTTACCATTGTCTTTCTCCAAGACGTCTAAAATCATAAAACATGTTACTATTTAACACTGGCAAGTGAAAACACCATTTTATCACATGGCTGAAAGAGCTACAGCAAAACAACTAAAGACAGCGACCAATAGAGCAACTTCCCTGAACACAAAGAGAAAAGCTCTTACTCTTCCTTGAGTGCTCCCTTTTTACTAGGTTCCTCCACAAAGGCTTCTGCCTCTTGTTCTTCTGACATCCCATGAAGGTAAGGATTTAATGGTGGTGGCCTCCAAAAAGATCCGTTTTTGAACATACGAAAATCTTCTGTCCGCCATTTAGTTGGAGAATCTCCCTAGTAATTATTAGAAAGCTATTAGACAGCTCTAAAACTCAAAGTTCAAATCAACAAAGTAATTGACCCTACTTACCTGCAGAATAGAATAAAGCTTCCACCTGTAGTAAACATGCGCTGGTGTCTGGTTTTCAAATAAGAACCTAAACAGGACAAACAAAACAATAAACACCATATTCTTTAGGAGGGTGCTATCTACTTTAGTGTCTACATAAAACCAGCTACTTGTAAGCCTGAGAGGGAGGGAGGGAGGGAGGGAGGGAGGGAGGGAGGACAATTATCAATTAAATAAAACAAATGAGAAATATTATTTGCCCTCTTACTTCTAAAGACCAAAAGCAGAGTCCCTGGGGCATGGAGCTAGGGAAGGGGTCCTTTTACCTTCCACAATATTCACCTTCCCCATCCCAGACTGCCTTAGAAACTAATATGAACACTCAGAATGACTGTTTTTATAATTTAAAAAAAAAAATTTTGTTTGGCTGCTTCAGACAGGATCTCTCTATGTAGCCATGGCTGTCCTGGAACTCACTATATATACCAACAAGCTACCCTCCAACTCACAGATATCTGGCTCCCTTTGCCTCCAAAAAGCTAGGATTAAAGGTGTGGACCACCACGCCATAACTGGCATTATTAAACATAGGTCAGAGAATATTCTCAAATACTAGAGAGGTTTTCTCAGCATATAACTTGAAAAGCTTTTACCCTATTTAATATAGTATAAAATCAATGTCTTAAGTCAAGTAATTCAGATGACAAATTTCCTTTCAAACTACTTTGCCCAATTCTAACTTGCTTATGACTCTTTCACTGGAACGCATAATGAAAGCTATTTTCCTCCAAGACAATGCTAAGAGCTAAATTTTTATGGTCTTTAGAATTTTATTCCTGGGGGAAAGACATACACACACACACACACACACTGCTTGTGTGTGTGTATGTATATATGCACATCACAGAACAAAAAGCAGTCAATGGACAATTTTTGGGGATCTGCTCCCTCTTCCTCCCACATGGGTTTTGTATTTTGAACTCAAGCTGCCAGTTTGGCAGCAAAAGCCCTTAACCCAATGAGCTGACTCACTAGCCTATTCTTGGAACCTGGAAATATTTTTAATTTCAAGAAAAAAAGTAACAGAGTTAAAAGGCTTTAAAATATCCATTTGAGGGTTAGCAAAATATAGAATATAGACACAGACTTTAAAAGGAGCTGGGTGTTGATTTTGCCTGTGACTCTCAATACTAAGGTAAGATAAGTACAGGGCAGTCTAGGCTATAGAATGAGATCATCTCACTCTCCCCCTCATCGGCCTCCAAAGTACTCCGAAGTCAGTCCCAAAGGACAAATGAGTTATAATTCTACACCTAAGAGATATGTAGAGTAGTCAAATTCACAGAAATACAAACAACAGTGTTTGTGAGGGGCTGGGAGGCCAGACAGATGGAGAGTTACTCTTTAATGAGTATGGAGTTTCAGTTCTGGAAGGTGAAAAGATGTCTGGAAATGAACGGATAAATGGTAATGCTGTAAAATAATGTGAACGTACTTAACGCCACTTAAAAATAGCTAATGCTAAATTTTGTTAAAGATTTATAACCATAATAAAAGAAGCACACCTGAACATAGGATTGTTGATTTCTCTGTTCATAATCATAGCTTCAAACATTGGCCCTTCACGCACAACAAATTCTATCATTCGGTGTATCAGAGCGAGCAAATTCCTACAACAACAACACAGTTAAAGAAAATGGATTCAGACATACCCCTATATAAAACTACATTTGACCTAAATTACTATAATGGTGCAGTTTAAAAAAAAAAAAAAAACATTCTGCTGACTAACAGAATTTAATACAAAAAAGTAACCTGGAGCACACATTAAAGCCCTTGTGCATTAAGAGGGGATGGGGCAGTGATGGGTAGAGGAATGGGAAGGAAGGAGAGGTGAAGGAGTATGGGAAGCCACAAGACAGCCTTATAGTAATAGACTGAATTTCCTAAATACCACTTAATATTATTTTCAAAATTCAAAAAAATTAAATTATAAATAACAACTAATTGGATGGCTGCAAATATATATAAAATCAGCAAATTACAATTTGCATGTTACAGCCATCTAAAAATGGATACAATATTTTTTAAAAGAAAACAGTCCTAATACAGACACTTCACAATTATATTAAGATGTTGTAACCATAACTTTAACTTATAAAAATGAAAAACTATTTAACAAATTTAAGAACTGATTTAATAAAAGACCCACCCAAATTCCTGTGTTTCTAGTACACACATACCAGATGGAGTTTTTATTAAATCTGACCTCTAATGAGGCAACATCCCTTTGAAGCACATTTCAAAATTAGCTTAGAATTCCTAATGTGTAATTCTGCCTGCACAGAACCAACCAATGAAAAAATTATATTGTAAAGCCATGAGTCCTACCCTTCACAAAACAAGGGACATGGTGAGATGCCTACTTCTGAAATGCTTTTTCCAAAAGGATATGAGCTACTGTTTAAGTCACTTTATTGGTTGCACTCATAGGAAGAATTTTTATTTTTTAAATCTGAAAATAAAATCTTTAATAAAAGATTCCAAACTAATTTCAGACCAACTACTATGTCAGCAGAAACGACTCTGCTTTCGTATCCATAAGCTGCTCTTGACCTCCTTGTCACCAGTCCCTAAGTACAAAGTTGGCAAGTACAACTGGGAAGAGCAAAAGGATATTGGGTCTTGGTATAAGACACACATAAATTACATTTTGGGCATTCTTGGCTCAAATCCATGTAAAACTGCTAGAATATAAATACTGTTATAGAAGACAGATTTTTTTCAAGGGGCTCTAATACTTCGCTTCAAAGCACCTGACAGTGAAATAATCTTTTATACTGACTATATTTTCTACAGTTTTCAAACAAGCCTACTCAAATGGACACCAATATTTTTATATAGTAAAAAAAATAATTCTAAAGGTCAAAAAATTATATGGAGGTTTAAATCTTTACAAAGGGGAAACTATTCATTTAGAACTATCAATTCAACTTCAAACTATTTTAAAAAATCGTAATTTTAACTTAAAAATTCTCCTTCACGAAAGTATTAACTGCTGTGTGGACATGCAGTACTGCTCCCAACTGAGAAGGAACTCAGCACCCACGCAAGTCTCTGGCACTGTTTAGAAAGGGGCCATGCAGATATTCCTAGTTCTAAAATCCCCGCTGCTATAAGGCAAATGAAAACTCAGGGAAGTTTCAAGTGCAAATCATAATACATGACCAATTTAGCATGTGGATAAACATTATAGACCCAGAGACGTCTATAAATGCAGTCAAAAACAACTTGACTTCAGCAGTTTAAGGAACATGAAAAATGGTTTATCAAGTTTAAAACCAAATGATTCATTCTAATGGTAAGTCAAGACTTTTCAGCAAAATATATACACAAAATTTGCTTAAAATAAGCTGAGTCACACATAAAATTACTGGATATATTTTTGAATGCTAAAAAATTACTTTCCCTGTGAACATTTTAACAGTGGAAAAATAACCCACTGTAGTTTTAAACAGGCTTGTAACTGATAAAAATCTATCTTTATAAAATTACAAGTTAAAGAAAATTAAAATATTTCATAACTATTTAAAATCAAAATCTGACAATTAGTTGTTGCTGTCTTGGAATCAAGAGCAAAACGTAATCATACTCTTCCCTTAAGGATTATGTAATTTTTTTATTTGAAAAATGACTTTTTTTAAAAAACAAAACAGTGTAGTACAAAAATGTTATATTTTAAAGTGCATTATTTTATTTTTAAACAGCAATTATCTTATTCTGAGCAACCACAACAAAAAAAAAAGTCTCTCAGTTATAGTAAAACCACAGTTATCGGAGTCGATCGTACCAATGTCTGGTCAAAAACTGTATACTTTCCCAATCCATCCCATGATGTTTTCCTGGTCCCCCGCTGCCGCAGACAGTTCAGCTGGTGTTGCTCACCAAGGCCAATGTCAAAGAGAATTTGGAATTCTTTTGTGTTCATTTATTATTCAACCAGTGTTGTGTTCCTGTGTTTGGGAAAAGGCTGAGCTTGACTGAGCAAGAGCATACCTACAGCATGATTGTTCTTCATTAGCAATGTATTAAAAAAAGAAAAAAGGGGAAGAAAAAGATCCAAACACCTTTGTTGTCATGACTAAAAAAATCCTAATATGTCTAGTGTCCATGAAGACAACTGGAATTTCTTCTCAAATCAATTACAAAAAAAAAAAAAAAAAAAAAAAAAAACAACTGCACCTCCTATAAGATCTAAAGCTAAGACTGTATATTAAATGCAGATAATTCAGAAACCAAGAGAAAAGTAATGGATTGGTTCAAATTGTAACAATATCTAAAATTTAAGACACATTTTATTTAAAATGCCTATTTTTCCCTTCACAATAGTTTTAAATTACCAGACCAACAATTCCACATTAATCTATTTAAACATTCTAACTTCTAAAGCTATTTAGCTCTCTAAAGTGGTAACAATAAAAACAAAAGAAAAGATGACATAAAATTGCAAAGTGTAGTAACTAGACTCATTTAATTTATACGCATCCCCCAAAAGCACTGGGAAGGAACCATTGCTCAGTCAAGACAATACCTTTTCCTCAACACCATTTCTTTTCAATTCAGAAGGGGATATTGTCTATATTTAGATCAGTAATAATAAAGAAAAACATGTACCTTTCTGTTGGGATAACCACTTTGACTATGGCTTGCGACAGAGTCTGTATATGAAGTCACATCAGATAATAAACATAGAATATGTGAGTATTGTTAACAAGTAACAAGCAAAAATATACATAATGCATTGAAAACACTACACATCTAATCACAAGTTCTGCAGGCTATCACTGCATCGGAAGTAATTATACACTAGGCAATTACATAAATGCAAATGGATGTGTTCACAGTGAACAATTAATGTTCACCAAACGCAAAGAATCAGAACATTCCTGCCAGAATGCACATCAATGCACTGAATAGGTACTACACTGAGAATTATCAGATAAAGATTTTAATATGTGAAATAATTAACTGTTTGCCTCTGACCATACAGTTTGCTACTTTGTTCCCAAGCCTTTAAAACCAGCCCTGTGATTTCAAGTGGAATTAACTCATAACAGAACCAACAAATTCTTACAACTTGAAATTAAGTTGGTTTTATGTTTAATAAAGAAAAATACTCACCCTTTGCTTTTACTAGATTAACTATTTCTGAAATACCATATACACTGTTATATAGTCTACTACCTCAAAAACTTGAAAGCTAAGTTAGTTTGCTGCCATCTAAGCAATTTAACTATTTAGGTGTTTTTTTCTTCTAATTAAAAAAATCTCTTAACCAAATAAAAACTAGAATGTTCTTAGAACAAAGAAAATTCAAACACTGAATTCAACCAAACCTGAATACAACACTGGATTGGGGAGGGGCTTACTGAGTGGTCAAAAGGGAATGGTAGCCACAAATAAAAATATGACCTAATGATTCAATATAGGGTTTCCATGGACTAAGGCAGGGAACATATCTACTTATTTCTTTATGAGTTGCCAGAGTAACACACATAATTCTATAAAATTGTTGAAAAGAAATACTACCACAGATTTAGTATTTACATATTAGATGCAGCTCTATGTACATTTTTAAATTACCTTCTCGAAATCCTCCTTGTTTTTAGGTGGTGGTAACATGGGCGCATTGGGGTTTTTTAATCGCTCTCTAGGCTGCGCATTAAAAGGCAGTCCGGAAGGAGGTGGGGGAAGTGTGTGTTCCATCATAGAAGGCGGAATGTATATTGGATGCGGAGGAATAGGTACAGCTTTACCCCAACCTAACTTCATTTCAAAAGACATAATCATTTTCCCTACAAAAGAAAAAAGTTACTTTAACAAAACTCCAGAAAAGAAAGCATTTCTGGTAACTTAAATTTCCTTAATAGGCTTTCAAATTTGATATAAATTCGAAGTACAATTTTTGTGAATAATCTACACCAAAGAAATATCTAAATTCTATAGATGGACCACAGAACTTTACCATTTAAATTTTTTAGAGCTCTTTCAGCATCTCTTCTATTCATAAAAGCCACAAAGCCACAATTTCTTTCTCTTGCTCTTTCTTCATCAGTTCTAGGCCACATAATTTTTACACTAGCTAATGGTCCAAATCTTCCAAACTCTTGGCACAGCATTTCTTCATTCATCTATTAAAAGATGAGAGCGTTTGGTTATGTAACACAAAGGAAGGGAGGGGCAAAAATTCTATGCAGTTCAGAAAGCAAAATCATTTTTACAAAGTAAAAGGCAACATATTAATGCTACAGTATTACATTTAAATTCTAGAAACTCAAAACAGGTGAAACCCTGTCCTAGCACAGCATCTGCATTATTTTCATATTAGAAGTCTTCTATTTTATTTAAATAAGTAGCTAGGGTTTAGGGTGTTAGAGCTACTAAAACCAAAGTCATGTCTGAATTCTCTTCTTGTTTGAAGATCTTGGAATCTACAAATCTATTTGGCAGCAGTTTATATCTATAAATTGAGCAGCATTTCAAGCAAGAGTGGGGAGTGCACCTGTCGATAATGGAAGGAAAACCAGAGTGCACAGCTTTCCTGTCTCTAGTACCAATCTACCAGGGTGATCAAGAAGAGAATCAGAAAACATACACAGCAGGGTCAAAAGTATAATTTTTTTTCAACAAAAATATTTCATCTAACCTACCATATTCCCCAAAACATACTAACCAAACTGAAGCAGAGAAATTAAAACAACGAAGCCAGTGTGGTATCATGCTGCAGAGGGGAGGTGGGAAACAGGAAGAGCCCAAGCTCCAGTTAAAGCAGGAAAGGGAAAAGCACAAGGAGGAAAAGAAATGCAACTCCATAAGAAAGCAATCTGTACATCCGAAATGGCCCTCAAAGAACACTGTCTAGTTACTAAAAGGGAAGACATGTCTTCAAGAATGTACAGGAAACAATTTGGATCTAACCAGTAAGTCCCAAGTTTACAAAACAATTATTAAATAATTCCATCAGCTTTGTCAGCTTCACAACCTAAATTTTAGTTTCCTAACTAACAATAAAAATAAACATAAGCCAACACTGGCTTTATTTTACTTATTTTACCTGTGGATTAATGTTTCCAAGGTATAAATTAGTCGTACTGGGATCTCCTACATCATGTGAGCCAGGTGCATAATCATCAAGAACTAAAACAAGGGAGAAAAAAAAATTATACCCTGTGAAATACAAAGCTGAAACCATCTCTATTAAGTAAAAAAGCAAAAAACTGTATTACCACCAGATGATCGATTTCTTCTTGAAGGCACATCCACTGAAAGAAAAAAAAAAAAAACACAACTCTTAGGTTTTAAGATAATAAATCATAAATATGTATATTAAAATAAACATCACTTACTAGAACGCCGCTGACCATCAGAATCTGACTGAGGAGGCTCAAATCGACTTAACCTGCCCTTTGTTTTATGTCTCTCATCACGTTCTTCCTGAATTCTGTTGAAAATATTTACAGTCAACTTAGAGTAAGCCACATTCATATTTGGTAACAGAGCTTCTCTAAGTAACATCTTCAAATAATTGAATGTATTTGCATTACCAGTAATTATAACCAAGACTAGTGAGCCCATCAAATTGCAAGACAGGAACAAGTACATATCTACAAGTCCACACTGAACAATAATGCCTCTTTTGGGGTAAAAAGAAAATTCAACATGAAACTACTGCTTACAGTTTTGCTCTTAATAGATTTGATGACCTCTACCCTAGTGAATAACTAGGATTCCAGATAAGAAATAAACCAACTGCATTAAATCTACACATTACAAGCAGCAATGGACACTGACCAAATGCTAGTTGACTCTCAAGCACATGTTATCTATTGTTGCTAGAGTAAGTTCACTTGCAAGCCAGCTGATAATAACTAGTATACATACCGACATCTCGAATTATCAGTCCAGTATGGCTATCATAGAGAATTCTCCATATAAAACTTACTGTTTTAGTTCTTCTTTGAAAAGTTCCAAATTGCTTTTTTTCTTTTCTTTCTCCCCTTTCTTCAGTGGCTATGAAGAATATATGATTTGAAACAAAGAAGATTAAACAAATTTATGGTTTCTTTTGGCAGTGATAAAAATCTTCTAGAATTGCAAAAAAGCAATTTTTGAAAAATTGTGAATATACTAAGAGTCCACCTAATTACATAAATTTGAAGCAAATTTTAAGGCGTGTGAATTACATAGCAATAAAGCTGTTACATTTTAATTGCTTCCAGTGCTATCTTAACAACCACTCAAGAAAAAAAAATCAATTACATCACTATTTAATCTATCATATTTAATTAACTAAATGTGGCTCCAAGTGACTTGATCCACATATTGTCCTCTGTAAAACTCCTATTTCCAATGAATAAAAAACTCTATAATGAGAAATTAAAAGATATATCAGCTCTGATAGTAATCCCCAAGAAGTTCTAAAATCATCCTAATAAACATGTACATGTTGCTAATAATTTTTAGGTTTTTACTTCAGAACTGTTTAAAAGAATATTACCCTACATTTACAACAAAATTTTTGACTTGCAATATATGAATACAGTATCAAATGTTCAACGAGGACTATTGCCACGTCCTAACCTAATCTACCACTCTCACCTCCATGAGTTACGAGTTAGACAACATCAAAACTCAACACCTACTCCAAGACTTATTATAAACCATAAAAAATTTTCTTGCAGAGAATGCACTCAAAATACTAATGACAATGCCAGCTTCTAAAATGAATGCTCAATTATTAATAATTACTTACAGGTTTTTTCGTTTCAATCACAAGAAGAGAAGGTGGCCTTTCATTGGATGACTGATTTGGAGGATTTTTTTGATCTGCAAATCTTGAAGATGGCTTATAGATTTTACCTCTTTTTTCATCTGTTTCATGTTCATCTGAAATTTAAAATGCTAAGTTGTAAAACTAATTTCATATAATTTTTGTTTTTGCTATTTTTATTTAAGAAGCAAATTAAGATGTTTTTACTATTAAGATTTGAATGTGAAATTAAATTTACATTATTACCATTCTACCAGCCAGTTTAATCCTTTATAGCAAAACTATGAAAGATTAAATTTTCTGCAATATAATCTGCTTTTTTTTAAAGTTTAGCACTAAGTTTTTTTATTAACTGCTTCATAAAGTTCTGTTAATCACATTCAGTATCTCTTCATTATTCCATATTTCGGGATTTATTTTGCCTTAATTTAACCACCAGAGGGTGCTAATAGAAAAAGAAATGTGAAACTCAAGTCTTCCATAACTAATGTGTTGCTGTGCCATCCAAGCTTTGTTCAGTCTAGATCTCTGGACTCACCTTTAGCTGCATTAACAACCCCGCCTCGAACAAATGTTTTCACTTTATTACCATCACTTCCTTCAAAAGCAGCAAGAAATTCCTCATAAATTTCAGCAGCTGCCTTTTCATCCTCCTAAATATATAACCAGATATTAGTGACATAAAAATTGCTGTGTGGATGTGACTTGTTTTTTGGTTTTGGTTTGAGACACGATTTCACTATGTAGCCCAGGCAGACCTGAACTCAATATGCAGACCAGACTAGTCTGGAACAGAGATCTGCCGCTTTTACCTACCAAATGCTAGGATAAAAGACAAATGCCACTATGTAGAAAAGAGCTCAGCAAAGAGCAATGGCTCTTCTTCCTGAGGACCTAGGTTCCAATACCCACATGACAGCTCACAACCATCTATAACTCCAGTCCTCGGGAATCAACTCCCTCTTCTCAAGTCTATGGGACCAGACACACAAAGGGCACAAAAATAAAAAATATACAAGCAGGAAAAACACCCATACACATAAAAGAGAAAAACGAAATTACATACTCAAAGCCTCTTCTTTCCCAAATAATTCTAATATCTACAACTTGGTAGACTTTGGATATTACCAAAAATTATATGCTAAATATTTAAAATATAAGGCTTTGCTCCTTTACTTGAAATTTAGAGAAGCAGAAAGTAACTCACCTCATATGGGTAAACAAGTAAATGTATTTAAAGACAGTTCAAGAGTCAAACTGTAAGAGAAATAACTAAATAAAAACATTAACCTATTACTATTTAAGAAGTCCTCCAAAGTATGATGACTTAATTCATCAAAAATAAAAATTTCATTCTCAAATAACCAAAGATCAATAGAAGCAAAGACACAGTGCTTATTTCTAACCTGGCATTAAAGAAAAAAATAGAAGAACTAACCTTCTCAGCTATACATCATCTAAAGGTTATATA